>NC_056734.1:277256313-277353813 GCF_019279795.1 Protopterus annectens
ACACACACACACACACACACACATATGTATGTAAATGCATGTCCCCTATATTACCACCACAGTGCTGCATGCTATGTGTGAGGGAACAGCACACATAGCAATACACACAGATATATACAGCTGTCAGTGTGTGCAACATGGATGGGTATGTCACATGTGAACCCCTTGCTGAGACCACATTGCCCTTGTCTATGAAGTAGGAATGGGAATATGGGGAAGTATGGCAGGTATAGTTGTGGAGGTGGTCCGGGTTGGTAGATATAGAGGACAGCCTACAGGGGTGGTATGTGACACATGTGGTGGGTAAACATCCTGGATGGTGTGTGTGGTCTGTGACGTGGAAACCCCATGGGCCCCAATATGGACACAATGGGAACAAGCCTTCATCCCACTGCTACTCACAACAGCAGTCCATGTCCCAAAGGTGCCTGGCCTGGAGGCTGAGCAGGAGGAGCATGTGGACCCTGTGAATGTGTACTGGGTGCCTCAAGGTGATGTAGCACATCCCACATGTGTCTGTGGAACCCACTATGGAACAGACCCTGGGCCTGACCCCAGGGGACAAGATCATGTCTGTGTGTGCCCTCAGGGAGGGGACAACATCCCCTCAGTTGGTTCCACCTGAAGGTAGTGCTAGCCCAGTACATGAGAAGGCCCCAGGATGGGTCCCACATGTGATGTGGGATGGTAACATGGGCAGATGAGTTTGGAGAGGTGGTTCTGCTGGCAAATATTCCCTAAACATGCTATTGTGTCACTGTTATAGAAAATATGTGGGTAGTAATAGTCTGCACAATCCCAGAACATGTCCAACAGCATGCATAGATATCCCCAATAACACAGAATGTCAGATGTGCTGAAATCACATAACAAGCATACCACAGGCATATATGGATTCATAGTGGCCCTGACAATGGCATGCAGGTAAATAGTCTGTAACCAGCCAGAAATGATAGTGTTCACACTGGGAATATGGCTACAAACACATAGCACAAAGTGTGGTACAATTCAATATCTGTCCCACTGGTAGGTAAGCTGTAGCCATACCTATTGAGTTGTGTGTACAGTTTGTTGTCACTGATATGGTGGGGGGGTGACAGAGATGTGTATTAAGAACTGTGGTAACCTTGCTGTATGACTTGCTCAGACCTGTTTCCATCTTTATGTCTTACAGGCAAGATGTCACATGGATGGCTCCCAGATTACTCAGCAGCTGAGAATGAAATAATGCTAAACCAACTAATCCAGCACTACCCTGTCCTATTTGGCCGGGCTGCCCATGAGCAGCAGGAGCGGACCGCTTTGTGGAATGACCTAGTCCACAGGGTCAATGATGTCGGACTGCACAACCGCAGTTATGAGCAGGTCCGTCATCATTGTTCTGACCTGCTTCACAAAGCCCGTCGGTGTGTTGCTGCAGTCTGGGGGATCACCTTGCAACAGGGGGGCATGCCATCCATCCCCCCTGACACGTGTTGAGGAGCTCATCACCAGCCTTGTGGCACCTGCCCGTCTGCATAGCCAACAACTGCCGGACACTATTGTGGAGGTGGGTGCTACCCACACACCGGCTGAGGAGTGTGCAGGTAAGGCCACAGAGCACATCAGTAACCACCGTTGCGCATGCATCTGCATCTGTACAGGTAGATCATGCATATCTGACATGTCATAGATATAGTTTGTTGTTGCATAGTAGTGATAAACAGATGTGCATACATGGTAGTATTGTGGACATGTACTGTTGATATACTTTAATGCTCCACCTACCCTGTAGTAATGCCACAGGTGTGGCCACTGACTTTGCATCTCTCACCCCCTTATGAAGGTCCCTCCGGTATACCACCAAGGCAGCAGCCTGTAGCTGGTGAGTATGGTTTATGTTGATGCTTGCCAATACACCGGACATTTAATGGCTATGGCATATTCCATGCACACATCTAACACACCTACCCAGAATGCATGCTGTACATCTGTACGTATTGTTGCTGTTAAATGCACAGCATCACAGTGGTGACCATGATGGGGTATTGGAAGGGTAAGTCAGACACCTGTAAGATAACTAACATCCTGTCATTGCGGAATGTGTCCACAGGGAGTAATATAATGGTGGGAGACATGGCCTGCAATAGGGACATGTGTGAAACATCACCCATATACAGTGCAATAACAGTATATATACCAGTAGTACAATGGCAACTGTTACAGAGTTACACTATGGCATAACGTATTACTGTGGTCCACATTGTCAGCTGGGACTAGGCTGTAACATGTGGTGTTCAGTGTATGGGACACTGCAAACTGACACACACGTGTAGGCCTTACTTGTCAAGCATCTGCAAAAAGGCTGAAGGTGGGGAGGGGGTTGTCAGCATGGCACACCAGTGCACTGCAGCAGGGATACTAAGGATGCTAAGAATGGCTGTATCTGCACACAGTCAGGTTCAGGAACTGTGGCAGATGTAACCCTACTCCCACAGCAATAGTGACGGCAGTGTGTGAACACCAAGGGATGTGCACATGAGTAGACCTTGAAATAATGCAGATTTGGGGGACATGTGTAGGGCAGACTGAACATACACTGGCAAATGCAGATAGCCCATGCTAGTGTACCCCTGCCAGAAGTAGTGACTGCTGTAGTACACATAACAATAGGTGCAACAAACCATCATGATAAGAGTGTGCACACATGTGCACTCACGGAGTGCATGCATCGTGGTCAGCATCTGCACACCAAACACATTCCTTTGACACTGCTTGTGAATGTACAGGACATATGTTGCATATCGGGTTCATGTACTGTTAATATATGCGGTGATGTGGTCTCATGGCAGATCAAGGAAGGGTGCGTCATATCAGTAAGGGTGTGTACACTCCTCATAGCCATGGTATGCTCTGATGGTTGTCAGTGTAATAGTATTGGATTGGTCATACATGGTCCGCTGATATTGAGATCTGTAAACCAGACATCAGGCATTCACAAATGACATCTGTTCACATATCATCCCAGGTATGTGTTGCTGAAAAACATAGAAGCTGTGAGCATTAGAGCTGACATAACTGACATAGTACTACACATTCAGCAATGGGTTATACACCTGTGAGGTTTGGTGCACAGTACATGGCAGGGTGCAGAACAGGTGTACAGCAATACTGTGTATATGGGTGCAGTGGTATTCAGGGGAAGGGGCATCACCTACTAACACAACATATGCATCACACACATGTATACTGTTGCTATAATGGATTGACTACAGCTGCACTGCATGCTGTTGTGTACCATATGTTATGCATGTTGACAGATGGGTAATAGGATGACTGTGTGTACTATCATTGTGCAACCTCACTTGTATGTGTGTGTGTGTGTGTGTCTCGTGGGTGGTTATTTTGTCTGTAGGGTCTCTATGGTGAAGTGGAGGGAGGTTTATGCATGTAGGATGCATGTGTGCATGTGTGTGTGTTTGTGTGGGTGTCCATGTATGCACATGTGTGATTGTGGGGTTGTTAATACAGCAATACTTCCCTTTGGGATCGTCCAGTACATGGACATGGACTGACACATGACATACCAGGAATACTTGTCATGTATGTAATCACAGGACAGCTGACAATATAATAAGGTCTATAGCATGGAACATGTATTGGGAGGGAAGGTAAACACCAGGTATTCCCTTAATATCGCACTCAGCAGAGAGGAGACTGACAACCCACATATGCAGCATTACACATGCATTGGGGAATTACTAGACAATACCAGGGAGTGTATCCATATATTACAGTTGTCACATGATAGGTTGATTGAACAGCATTTCTGACATGTACTGAGTAATACTTACACATGCCTCTCCAGTGCATGATATTATGGAGTGAATATAGTAGCCCCTCACATATAGGGGCCATGCTCACAATGTCTGGACATACACATGGTGAACACTGAATGACAACAGTGAGGCCATGTAAAACCACTCCACTCAGGTCAGGGAGGTAATGGAGTAACAGTTCTTGTGTTGTAATTACTTGTCTAGGCATTTTGAGGAATGATACATTAATGAGTGGTATTGAGTGTATGTTACTAAGTGTGTTGCAAGATGGCGAATGCATGGGAATAAATGTGGGACTGTCTGTAAAGTCACAGACAGGTAGGCATTAAGGTGGTGTGTGTGTGTGGGTGTGTGTGTGTGTGTGTGTGTGTGTGTGTGTGTGTGTGTGTGTGTGTGTGTGTGTGTGTGTGTGTGTGTGTGTGTGTGTGTGTGTATTTGTACTGTTATGCAATGTTGTACAGGTCTTCAAGTGTGTTTCTTGTTTTCCCCCACAGGTGGTGAGGTGGGTCAGGGTCCCTCCTGCATGTAATCTGATGTTGGTGTCCATACAGACTCTGAAGATGATGATAGTACTATTGAGGCACAGGTGGGGTTGTCAGGGGCCAAAACAACACCATCATTTGACATCCCCCTTTTAGCCACCCCAACCCAACACACAGTTTCAGTGCCTATACATACCCCATCACCAGTGGCCATAGTGGAGGCACAGCTGGCATTTGGTGGCAGTGCACAGGAGAGTGTGGTATCCATGCCTACTGTGTCTGGTCACAGCAGGCATAGCTGGATGTCCAGCAGGGCTCCACATAGACAGATATCCTATGGTGCTCATGGTAGGGCCACTGGTCATCATGCCCCTGGCAGATGCACCACAACTGGTACCACCAGGCACATGTTTCAGGCTGTGATGGTGGCGCAGGCACGTATGGAACATTACACCAGACAGGACCTGAGGCTGCAGAGGCTACTCTCACATCTGCAAGAGACAACTTCTGTGAAATGTCTGGTGCCATCCGTGCTTATACCGAGCTCATGGATAGATGGTCTGGTGAGATGATGGCATCATCGACCGTGGTTTTTCTGTGCTTGAATGTGTGGTGGGAGTGTGGCAATGGCCGCATAGATGTAGGCAGGCAACAACAACAGCTGGCGGTTAACGTGGACATGCTAGGACACCAAGGTGCTCCCATAGTGGCAGTACCAGCCCCAGGACTGCGGGGGGGCACTGTCCACACCACAGCACAGCAGGTCACAAGCATGTGGTCCTCACCAGTCCCAGGAGGGACCTGGTTGCAGCAGACATCTGCCATCATCAGGGGAGAGTAGCACATCAAAGCCTGTACCTGGATGTGCCCATGGAACCCCTGGCAGGCACAGTCTATGTGCCCATGGCCAGAGGCAGTGAACTGCACACTCTGCCAGGTATGGTCTGTCCATAAACACCTGTATAGGGTAGCCACATGGCAGAACTGTGTGCATGCATAATCACACACTATACGAACACATTTAGGGCAACCCCATACCTACAGAAACCACATCACCATACCCAGTTCACCTCATTACACCCCTCACCCACACACATGGTGTCAAATGTATGGCCCA
Organism: Protopterus annectens; assembly: GCF_019279795.1. NCBI lineage: Eukaryota > Metazoa > Chordata > Ceratodontiformes > Protopteridae > Protopterus > Protopterus annectens. Next base: position 277,261,731 of record NC_056734.1, read on the forward strand.
CCCTTGGCCTTTGGCAAACCAACAACACACCCTGTGCATATGATGATGCCTATGCCACATCCCTGTTATCCATAACATCAGTGCAGGGACAGACTTATATGGTTCTAATGCACACGGTGACTGTACTACAGTGTACCAAAGTACTGCAGTAAAACATGTTGTCAGGAGTAAAGTTTAATGCATACATGTCAGGTAGTATAGCCATCCAGCAATGATGCATTATAGATGTTTGTAACACTGGTTGAGTGTGGTTTCCATAATGTTATCCATTTGTGTTGTAGGTGTACATGTGTCAGCAGGAGAATGGTCTGGAATCATATTCCACGACAGGGTATGGCATTGTGGTGACACCATGACTGTGACATATCTGTACAGTTGAACACATGTCACAGGTTTGTATAACATTTATTGCCTGTGCCACATGGACAGGTGACCAGCTGAGATGTGTATAATTTGCAACCTGATGTAGACCCATCCACATACATGCACACTCTTATTTGGCAACACTGGGACTACACCCCTACCTAGGGATGTAGTGCTACTGAAGTGTGTGGCTTTCATTGCACACACCACACAGCGTTTAGGGTGAGGTGTTTTCCAGGTTACATGTTACATGCAGAACATACCCAGACATATACAGTATGCTAATGGGGGATGTAATGGTTGTATATGGACAATACATAGTCTGACATACCATAATATACACATTAACAGACACATAAAAGGCAGATATGTCCGAGAGACCTGGGCCTATTGCTATTAACTAATTTGACCATGTGTCCAATGTGTTACAGGTAGGCTGCACACAGCACAAGCATAACTGGGCTGAATTGTGGTATCAGTTACCTGTATGGTTGATGATGACAGTGGTCACCATAAAGTGGTACATGGGACATATATTGGGTGTACCATGGTGTAATGACTTTATACATAGGACCCACATCCCCCAATGGATATTGTACTCCCTGATACCCATAATGATACTCTGACATACCCACCATTACACATTGCCCTCGACTGTGATACAACCCATTGTATATCCCCACAATAGTACTACAGGGATATGCATCTAATGCACATGCCACAGGGATAGTAGGGTGTTGCTTTGTTATGCATCACCTATGGGCAGCAACAACATTATCTGTACTACTGTGTGGTGCTGGGTATTGTAATAGGAGTATGTGGCCTTGGAATGCTGTACCCTACAGATATATGGACATGCACACATGCACACACTTGCCAGAACTCAATGGGTATCCCTTGCCTATCAACCCATTTGTACAACACTGTTGTGCTGGTACTGCAAGGCTCCTGTAGCCAGTAGGGAGAGGAGCATAACAGAGTACAGGTAATGTCCCATACAGTAGCAGCCACAACTGACTATGGCAATGGGTGGTTGGGAAAGCCCTCATGGAATTCCCAAGTACAGGTGTACTAACACACAGACACTGCTATCCTCAGTAATGCACATGTACACATGTGTCAGTACTGGAGTGCATTGCTGCAGGTGGTCATAGCTGTGTACCTAGCTATTGTCCATGGGGAGATGGGTTGTGCAGGGGATGTGTGTACAGTGGTATCCTGCAACCTGCCGTGTGGCAGCAGGCAATCTATTGACAGACACCACTGTGGTGACTCTCAGGCTGAGAGTGATATGCATCAGCCAATCCTCTGGGTGCCTCCTGCACATGGCCAATGAGGTGATCAAAATGACATGTATGCAACATGTATTACAACACATGGTGAGTGTCTGTGATGGAGACCTTACCCAAGCATGTTATGTTGACTGTGGTAGTGTAGTGGAGGTACCCGTGGCATGTGGTGCGTACAGGGTCTTATCTCCTATATGTGCCAGTTCTTACACAGCTGGGCAGACATGTCAGTGTCAATGAAGCATAGGTTGTCTGTACATATCCCAGGTGGATACCTGACATCTGAACATTTGTACAGGGACTGACAGTCATCAGCTTGGCAGGTAGTTATGCAGTAGGATGACTGGGGTGACAGATAGACATTTGATGACAATATGTATGCCATAACTACATGTTGGAAGCCCTCACTAACATGTGCTGTACAGACAGTAGTATACAGTTACATTCCACATGTCGGATCATTATCCAGTAGGGGATATATACTGTGACACAGCTCACACACCAGGGACACAACAGGGAGGACTAAGAGTCCAGCTATGCCTGCAGGTGTGCCTGTTGTCAGTACTACATTTAGGACTCTACTCTTGCCTGGGAAAGCACTGTCAAAAGTAGTACCGCCATGATACACTACATGCCAGTGTGACAGCACGTACCCTGGGCTACTATCCCTGTATGTAACACATTCACATGGATAACAGTGTTGTAATGGCCTCATATACTTGTGTGTCCTAGACATGACACTCACACCCCTTGTTACTGTACTGACAGCACACAGGCGCATGTATTGTACATGGCATTACATACACTTATTACAGATGTCATTACCCTGCCATGTTATTGGACTGGGTGGTGAGAACTGGTTACCAGGGCTAAGCCATGCTTATCAGGTATCAACATTGCTCCAATATAACAGCTAAGCTGATTTGTGCACTGGTAAGTGAAGCCTAAGTGCCCGTACATTTACCCATAGCTCAGCACTGCTTAGCTTCACACAAACCTGTGCAAATGCACTTAAAGCTGCTCAAAACTGCCTTAACCACTTTGTATCCGACAGCCCTTGTTCTGCCCAGCAACAAAATGAAAAGCCCTTGCAGGTTTTGAACCCAGGATGCTGTACACTATAGTAACAACACTCAACCACTATGTCATGACCACTGTGATGACAGCTATTGTTTTTCCAATATAATCTGTCAATACACATATTGATTAGTATTGAACAATTGCCTTTACTTCCACAATTGTGTAGTACTGGTTATTAATATGACTGTTGCATCACATATGTTGTTTTATCATAATGTACACATATCAGATACATACTGTGAGATATATCTGGGAAGGTATACACAACCATGATGTTTACACATGACAGGAATATGGATATATACATATACATATGTTGATATATGTCTACATGTACATACACATGTATATTCATACATATGTCTGTACACACATCTGTATAGTGCATCATATATATGGCCACTTGTATATGTCTTTGTATATACACATACATATATATATATGTATATATAGCTATATATGTAAGAACATCTTATGTATACAGATATGCCTATTTATGTAGATATATATGTAGATATCTATAACCATGTGTACATACATATCTATTCTGATACACCTATTACTGTCAATATATATGCAGATATCCATAAGTATATGTTCATATGTATCTATAGCTGTATATGTGTAGACATATATTGCTGTGTATATGTACATATTTGAGTGTTTATATATATATATATATATATATATATATATATATATATATATATATATATATATATATATATATATATATATATATATATATATATATATATATATATATATATATATATACATATATATGTATGTCGATATGTATATGTGTATTTATCTATATAGATATATGGATAATTATATATACATATATGTTCACCATATGTCCAGAACATGGAGTGGAGTCCTACCTCAGCCACAATAGTCCCAACCTCTTAGTGCAAGGGGATGTCAGGTATGTATTGCAGGTATATATGTAGACTGTTAATACTGCAACAGGGGTTGTCTTAACAGACGCGTGTGGGAGGTCACATCTGCTTTTAACATGTGCACCATTGGCTACTGACAGACATCCTGAGGACATTATAGTACAGTAACACTGCTTGCACAGCAATGACACTGTGGACTACAGGAGAGATATGGCTAATAAATGTGGACAGTCTGACACACTCTGGTCAGTTCAGAGGTATACACAGAACCCTTAGAGCAAGACATGTGGACCAAGCCGGACAATGTGGATGTTAACAGCCATGTCGATGGGTATATCACGTAAATACTGGAATACATATGCCCACCTAGGTTATGCATTCACACACTCCTGTCTATCCTGACACATAATAACCACTGGTGCAGAGGTCACATGGCCACATACTACCCACTAGTTAGTGACATACATCTGTACAGCATCCCACTGCTTTGTCAGAAATACATGACAGTTATGGTGGCCCAGCAGCAGTACATCTGCCAAATATCTGGACATAACATCACAATGGGTAAGTACACTAAGCTGTTAGGCATGTAACAAAGCACTGTGAAAACTACAGGCAGACTGCCACAACACTGGCCTACATTTCTTAAGGGGGAATACACATGTACCTGCAAATATAGCAGGTTCTACAGGCATGTCACAGCACAGAGTAACAGTCACTTGTGTGAAAGTGCATACTCACAACCAATGTGAACACAGCCACAGCCACATATGGTAAGCTAGCTTAATATTACAGTATATGGACTGTCTGATCAACACCATCCTCATATGTGCCACTCGCACACTAACCCTATATATACTGGGCCACTACACAGTGTGGTCTGATGCCTGCCTGTGGTATGGGACATGTGTGTGTGTGTTGGCCCTACAAACATGTAAGCCGATAGGGTACCATACAGTGGAGCAGCATGTAACATCAGATAGAACAGGACCAAGAACAATGACATCTACCACAGTCTGTACACAGGCCAAGGTACATATTCACAATACACACACTGTCGACAATTACCATAAGTACACAAACCTCAGTAATGCACACACAACCACAGTATGCCCAGGTTATGTCCTCAAATATAACCCCTACTATACATAACATGTGTAGCAGTCTGATATCTCACTGGCTTGTTATCAGATATGATGTCAATAAATAATGGTGTACAGAACATATGCACCTCTTACTGCATGACATATGTGCAAAGGTTGACAGAGTTGTGGCTGGAGGCACAAACACAGGGCCAATATTGACATGTTGCTGTGATAACCTCATACATTTACTGTTGCAACAAAGTTTGTTTTGACATATGTCCTATGAGGGATATGAAGTCAGTAACTATCATGGCTGTCACCATGTACTGACTGCAATCTTCACACTATGCTTCTGCAGTTCTCAGATAGGTGTTCTGTGAGTAACACAAGAAACAAAAGGCACCACATACTGCCCAGTCTGCAGATGACCCTACAGATGGGGGTTTCCTCAAAAACATAGCACTGTCATGACAGGTATTAAAACATGTAGACCAGCCATATCCACACACACCCTGTTAAACTGACAATACTCCAAATGCAGAATAGCAACACTTACATTCTGTAGTCATGTCAGGCACACACCCCCTCCCATGTGTTGGCCTGTTTCCACAGTGTATGTTGTTAGAGGAAAATCCCAAATTCATCTGTGATGCTGTTTGCTAAACACCAGATCTAGGTCCTGCTCACAGAGAATGAAAAGGCCAAACACCAACATGATGTTCCTAGATATTGGAGCAATCAGCTAGAGGAGGGCTGCAATTTGTGCAGAGGCCATCAGCTGATCATGAGCATCACTTACAAAACACAAGCTGCTGCTAAGCAACGCAGGTGTAGTTCTCCACATCCACTAGAGAGGGAGTGAGAGAGACAGAGACTAAGTCAGGGAGGGGGTGGGAGAGTAAAACCTAAGCATGTTTGTGTCACACACCTACCAGTTCAGGGTTTCAAACCCCTGACTGACTATGTATTCCTATCACATGTCTATGCAGTTATTGCATGCACCACATAGCCTACTTGTTGAGGAGCTGTCCAAATGTATATGTGATGGTGAGTGACATCTGCAGCAGTGATATGGTAGCAATATGATAGGTGTAGTACACGTGCCTGTCCACATGAACAGGTGTCAGCGTCAACACAGCCGCACCCTCTCAGGGACTCACACACATTGACACATGTGGCGGTGTTAGGAATACACTTCCTAACTAGTTAGTTTGCCACAATACAGTAATGTGCAGGTATCATATGCACCACAGGGGTTATCTGGAGGTTATATGGGCAAAGGGCATGTGAAGGTGTCTGACATCAGACAGCATGCTTCAGTATGCCAGTGGGAGTTGTAGTGAGTGTGAATGTGGTCGAAAACATCATACACCTCACACACTGACACAGGGTGTCAGTACTGACATGCATGCGTGCATTGCTTCACGGGTGTGTAGTGGTTGACTGTGCCAGAAGGCTATACAAGGCTAGATGAAGGGTATACCTTGGCATCAGGTCACATGACAATGGTCTGCAGTGTGGCTCAGGGGTGTAGTGTCTGGATTGGCCCACACAGGTGGGTATTGTATTCACCATCCAGTCACCTGGGTAACTATTGTGTGTGGCCATTGCTGTGCAATGCTTTCCAAGTATGTGTTCTTAAGTCCATGCCATGGATGCTGTCTGGGATGTGCATACATCCCACATGCATGTACAGTGAAATGTGAAACTGTACCTGAGGTGTCTGGCCCATGTTGTGTACACAGATTATTATCATCAGATGGGCCAGTCCTGGCCTCATGTGATGGGAACTGGTAATACACAGCGGTTGACCCTGCACCTACATTGATAGCATGATACAAGTATTCCCTGGTGTCAGTGGCATCTGTCCATACAGGGCATGTGTTTAAGGCATGGTATGTCCTTTAGGGTCACATGTGATGGCACCACAGGTGTAGCAGGCATCCAGTGGGAAACATAGGGAAGGCACACTGTCTGCATGTGCGTGCCTATTGTACTGATGGACATGGTGCCATGCCCTCTGTAGTCCACTGCAATCACACCATGGTTACTATCTGTGGGCAATATGCAGGGTGCTACCAACATAGCGGTTGTTGCCTAGGCAAGTGTGTTTGTGTATGAGACATGGACTGAGAGTGTTCTCTGGGTAATACAAGGGTTGCTAACTTTGTTCGCCAGGCCTTGATGTCACATGTAGGGGTATGTATTGGCAGCCCAGCCTCTCTGCTATTTCACATCTGTTATCCTTGTAAGGTGGACATTGTGACATATAATAGGGCCACCATGTAAGAAATTTGCAAAACCCACTCCACAATGAGTCCAGGTGTTACACACTCAGCGCCACCTCCACACAGAATACGAATGACAAACAGACACGCACACTTGCCATGTCCTGGATTACAACTCCTACTTAGCTAGCTTATTACACTACAGCATTACGCAGTTATAGGATGTGCCATGGAGATTACTGGAATGCTTTTTTTCCCAAAGGTGTATTTCACTGGGAATGACATCAGCAGGCTTGCCAAAGTAGGGCATTTGAATTGTAGTAAGTGTGACTAGCCTAAAAAGCATTGCTCCCTACACAGACAAAGAAACACACACACAAACATCCACACATGCCATGGCTGGGAATAAAACCCCTACCAATGTACTACATCACACTACAACATTACACTGCTATAGGATGCATTACAGAGATTACTGGGCTACCCCTTTCACAAAGGTGTATTTCATAGTGAATGACATCAGCAGGCTTGCCAAAGTAGGGCATTTGAATTGTAGTTTGTGTGACTAGCCTAAAAAGCATTGCTCTCTACACAGACAAAGAAACACACACACAAACACAGAACCCCTACCAAAGTACTGTATCATACTACACAGTTGTAAGACACACCACATAGATTACTGGGCTACCCTTTTCCCAGAGGTGTATTTCAAAGTAAATGACATCAGCAGGCTTGTCATAGTAGGGCTATGGGGAGGGCAGTGTGTGTGCATGGGCCATAACCAATTCATCTAGAGGTAGACACACCACACTCAGGCACACGCAGGTTTATATTCCGCAGGTACATGTATAAAACTGCTAGATGACTACTGCCTTGTACAGTCATGTTGCACAGCTAGCACTTGCACCACAGAGTTTGTAATGCTGAGGGATACCAGTGGCTAATTTCTACATTGAGTGACAGTTACACATCATGTGGTTGTAACCATTTGGCTGTGTGCTGGGTGGGACAGGCCTCATGATGGAAGTCCCTTTGCCACTGTCACTCTCTTCCACACATCTATGTATGTGTACTTTTGGCATATTATAGTGTGTTGTCCTTAGATATATGTGTGTATTCCCATCCAATGTGTGTGCAAAACATGACTGGTGCATACTGAGGAGTGTATGCACTAACATCTCCAACTGTCAGATATGTATGGTCCACTGTTGTTGGCAGACATGGGCTTCATTTGTTTAAGTGTGTGAGCATGCCCAGTATTTAATGTGTGGATCCATTCCCGGTACTTTGTACTCCAGTGCAGACCTTTGTGTTCTACACCTACAGGTAGCAAACTGTTTCTGCAGGATATCTGTAGATCAGTTGGCAATATGTGGTCAAACTGTGCAAGGGATAGTGTGTACTGTAGGTGATTGTGTCTGTGTTGCTTCTGCTACATGGTACTGGTGTTAGCAGAGATATTCAGACATGTATACTGTTATACACTGTGATGTTTTATGTCCTCAAGTACTGTCAGGTGGACATTTTTGCTCACAGTGATGTCCTGGGGAACATAGGGTGAATGCAGCTGTGCCCAGTATTGTGGTCAAATGCCTACATATTCATAGAAAGTTATGTCATTCTGGAGGGGGAGATGCAGACATTTGCTGCTGGGTCTGTGTATCCAGTTCAGCACCTTGGTATAGTGCTGGCAAGGGATCCCATAACTGTACATCCATCGGCATGACAGTATGGCCTTATCTTGCTGTTGCAATACCTCACAGCTGTACAGATTCACACAGGTTACCCAAAGGCAGGGGTCATAAGTCAGGACATTACCTCTATTGTGGTGTATGGACAGGTTTGTAGCCACCCATAGTGTTTGCAGCCAGGGATAGTATGTGCACACGGCTGTGTGTCGGATCTTGCACATTCCATGCTGCCCATGCTCCCACCCCCCTGTATTAGTTTATCCTCTTCCATACATTATGCATACATTCTCTGATACTTTCCCTATAGTTATCCCCTCATCACAGCTGTGTTTTGGTGTTGGTCCACAGTTCATGCAGTGGAACATGGTGGACATGTTACTGTGGTATGTCTACTTGGCCTTGCATATGGCTTATGTGAAGTGTGTTATGTTGCTATTTGGGTGTCCATGACATAACTTACATTGGCAGTATGGGTGAGATGCAGGCCTTTGGCAGAGGCCTGTAGGCCATTTGGTGGTGATGCAGGCCAGCTGTAGCTGGCCATTGCATTCTGTCAGCCCTACAGTCCCAGACTGCCATACAGTATATTCCCATGGGGTGACAGGGTAGGTGTGGTAGGTGTTCATGCCAATACTTTCTATCAGTATTGATCAGGTGGTGTGGGTGCTGGCAGGGTGCTACTTACAGCTAGGGACACACCTGCATGGGACACTTGAACTGCATGCTGCATTCTTTCGCTATTGCCATACACATATTGGGGTCAACAGCAGGGATATGACCAGAGAGGTAACTGTGGGTGGTGTTTGGGTGAGCTGGGCGCATGTGTGCTATGGACATTACTTGCATCTGACTCACAGATATGCATGGGGCATTTCAGTTATGCTGGCTTGTGTAGGGACATCAGCCATTTCCCAATACATCAATCCTGTCACCTTTGTGATCTGCAAGTGTTCGGCCAGAAGACATTGGTATTCCGTACTACAAGCCCAGATAATGTGATGCATACCTATATGTACAATTCCAGGGGTGTGTCCATTTCACTGTTACACATTATATACTGTGTGTCTGGGGTACTTTTCCCTGTGTACTGCTTGTATATCTAGCCCAACAGTCATGTCATGTCCATCTTTCAGATGGAGACACATATTACCACCATACATTTACAATGGCTTACTGCTAGCATGTGTTATACTGGGGTGAATTGTCTTTGGCACTGCAGTTGTGAGGACTTGGCCCTGTGATCGGCAGTAGTGAGCAATGGCCAGCAGGTCAAACCTCAACATACATACATACATACTGACCACTCTCAGACAATATGAAACACACACCAACCTAACACACGCATACCTGCATATTGTACACATGCTACAATCTATCCTGCTACCTTGGCCACCTCAGGTCATCTGTGCTCCACTGGTATTATACCTACACATACATGTTACTACATGTCTACATCGAATTGGAGGGGGGGGGCATACCTGACTGTTACTACATTTCTACATAAGATTTGGGGGGTGCACACCTGACTGTTACTACATTTCTACATAGGATTGGGGGGCACACCTGACTGTTTTTGCATTTCTACACAGGAGAGGGAGGGGCACACCTGACTATTTCTACATTTCTACACAGGATTGGGGGGCACACCTGACTGTTACTACATTTCCACATAGGATTGGGGGGGCACACCTGACTGTTTCAACATTTCTATGCAGGATGGGGGCACACCTAACTATTTCTACGTTTCTACACAGGATTGAGGGGGCACACCTGACTGTTTTTACATTTATACATAGGATTGGGGGGCACATCTGATTGTTTCTACATGCCTACACAGGATTGGGGGGGGCGCATCTGACTGTTTCCACATTTCTACATAGGATGGGAGGGCACACCTGACACTTGTACACATTTGCTATGACTGTACTGGTATGTCAGCTACTCCATTTCATTCTGTATTCTAACCTATCATGCTGACTAGAGGCATATCAGTGTACTACAGGTCTTAGGTTTGATTGACTTAAATATTATTTTCTGACTTCCTACTCTTCAGAACTAACATCCCACTGCCTGACCTAATGTAGTATGTCTGTGTAGGCCTGGGGGGGGGGCTACCCCTAGGCATCATTCAGAGGCCTTAGCACAGTCTTTGTTTGTGTTTGTCTATACCTGTCCTGCAGGCTGAGACTGTTGTTGGGTATGTGATCCTCCCTGACTGGCTGTGTGTGTCATATGGACACACATGTGGCCCAGCACATTTCCTGCAGTGGGTTTTGTCACCATGTGTAGTACTGACTACTATAGTGACACCAGTATTTGTTACAGATCTCATGCTGCCACTATAGGTGTCTACTATTTGCTGGCATCCCATTCAGCCACCCGATTCCCTTGCATGCTCACAGCCATACCATAGATACAAGTAACAATGCATACTACTCCATTTGGCAATTGGTAAGGAGAGTGACTTACCTTGTGGGTGTGCCAGTACTGAGGATGGTGCTGGAGGGCTGCCTTTGTCAGATGCACATAATACACTCCCTATACATGGTTGAGCACAGGTAGTGTCATGTTTGGCATCCATTTTACTGTATGTGTGAGTCAGAGAGAGGTGTCATTACCTGGGTCCCTACTGTGTCAGTGTATGTGCTATGCGTTGCCTCTTTGCCAAGGCCAGTGCATACTGGGCATGCCTCCATCTGCCTACTGGGGCAGGGTCAGGTTGTTCCTCCTCTGAGTCACTCTGTGCTTGTGCAGGCCTTGACATTGGTGGGGGGCTGTATGGCCCTGCCCCGTGCTGTTCCTGCTGCAGCTGTTTCCACAGGATCACATTCTGTAGCATGGCACATACGATGACAATTTGAGTACATGTAGCTGATGAGTACTGCAAGGCTCCACTGGATGTGTCCAGGCACTGGAACCATGACTTGAGCATCCCAAACACATGCTCTATTATAATTATGGTCTGTGTGTGTGCCTCATTATGGAGTTCTTATTCGGATGTGTGTGCATTTCTGATGGGTGTCATCAGCCACGGCTCCAGTGCGTAACCAGCATCCCCCACTAGGTGACTATAAGGGATGTCCCCATTGGCAAATCTCTGGTACAGCTGTGTCAGATGCCAGATGTGGGAATCATGATAGTTTCCTGGGCAGCCAGCACACACATTCATTATAATGCCCTGGGCATTGCACACAATCTGGCAGTTGATGGAGGGGAAGCCCTTGCGGTTGATGTAGACCCTACCCCGCTCACTGGGTGGTGCTTTGATGCATATGTGCATGCATTCTATAGCACCTACTACCTCAGGGTATTCTGCTACTTCTGGGGGATGAGACGCATATTGCTGGCCAACTCCTCACGAGTGTTGAGGAAATGTATGTGTTCACCGGCATATGCTGACATGGCATCCAGGAACTGGTGAAACACCCTGGATGCTGATACCTGTGAGAGCCCCATGATATCCCCAGTTGGGCTTTGGGAGGTACCTGTGGCTAGTATTCCTAGGCCTACACATACCTTGGTATCCACTGGAATGGGTTCCCCTCTGTTAGTTATGTTTGTCAGGCATGGCCGGCACAGCTCAACAATTTGCCATAGGAGGTTCCTGTCCACCCTATAGTGCTCCACTATCTCCAACTCTTGTAGCCCCTGGTAGCTTAACCTGGGTCTGTACACCCTTCTCCATCTCCTCACTGTGAGTTGGTCGACAGCATTCTCATCCTCACCACCCTCAGCCTCTTTCACATGTTGATGTCTGATAGCTGCTGCAGCCCCTATCATTTTGTTGTTTTTGTTTGTTAAAAGTTCCCTGCTTGTATACACCGGTGGTGTAGAGTATGTGGGGAAAAACCAGAGGGAAAGGGGTTTGCATAGTTTATAGTAGTGTTCTGGGCTGGGCTGGTCTGCTGCCTGTGAAATTGGCTGATTCTGATACATTTCACCTGCCAGCTATGCAAGTTCTCCTAGATTACCTTCCTATTGTTGGTTTCTCTTCCCATTGCCTTCCTGTTTAAGACCAGGGGTGCGCCATGCAAACATAGTGCTCACATGTGCACAGAGCTGCTATTTCCTGGTTTACTTTTTTCCCTTTAATACCTGGTGCGTGGCTCGTACACCCGCTTAGGCAATGTAAAGAGTGCTAGGCAGCCTCAGACACACCCCCTTGCTTAGCTCTGCTAAGCTAAGGGCAAACCCGAGCCACAGGACTCCAATCCGCTTATAGTATGCCTGACACCCCACTATGATGTCAGCTAACTCTTAGGCTTGCACCAAAATATTCCTGCTCTTACACTGTTGGGTGCTGACTAGCATGCTGGGGAAATCTGGGATTCAGTATCATTCCCCTCATTTGCATAGGATTGCCTGCTGATGCTTAGTTACAGGACCCACACTGAGCTTCCCCCCTTAGCAACCAGTATTCACTGGCCATGTTGTTTTCTGCCTGCCATTGAGTATAATGACAAAACAGTGATTTTGGTTAGAATGCTTATTTTAGGGTTTTTATTTTATTTTTCACCTGATCCCATTTGCGTGCCACTGCGTACGCTTAAACAGCCGAGATCGGCTAAAAAAAAAATAAAGATTGATTTTTTTTTATTTTTGCAACTGTTTTCCATGCCAATGGCCATATATTTGGCCATTGGCATGCTTTCTACATAATATCCTCCTTTTATTTGGAGCTGTCATGACTCCGTTTTGTAGTTTGCAGAAATGTACTCGGTTACTTACCGAGTACATTTCTGCAGATTACGCTAATCCTACACGGCTGGCTTCCAGCTTCCTGGATCACAAATTCACCTCATTCGCATGGATTTCACCTGCAAATGGGGTAATTTGCATACAGGGGCTGAGTCCGTGCAGGACTAGTGCAGGAGCGCTCGTGCACATCCCTACAGCTTATTCCTGGATCGCACGGCAGACATATTGCCTGCTGGAGCTCCTGCACTAGTCCTGCATGCCATGCAGGGCTTGCTGAATCCAGGGATAAGTCTTTCCATTAGAAATTCAAGAAAATATGCACTTTGAAAATTATGAAACTTGTTACTGCAATGTTTAGTTGTAATTAAAGAATGTTCATCTTCTCAAATATTATACTATGGAGAATATGTAATTATAGTCCAAACAAGAAATATGTACAGCTATTACAGTGTCACAGTTTTCAAAAGAAAAAAGAACAAAAACAATGATTTTAGAGTGCAGCTGAAACAAATGGAAATTGTAATGGTGCTTCTAATCATTACAGTGATTTACATGGCAGGGCAGTTTTTAGCAGAAATGTGATTCAGATTTAATGTTTCTTTCTTCCTATGAAACAAAAGGACTCCATTTACAGTGATTAAAAGCATAAAGAAACCTACCATGTGATTTTGAAAATAATATGTTTAGCAGTTTAATTCTCGGAACATGCATAACTCTGATTATCGATAATGTAATGATAGCAGAATGTCATTAAGTATAACTGCAACTTAAATAAGCAATGTCTTCAGGTAGAATATTTTTGTTCTTAATGGAAAATGCATCAAACCCACACTTTAATCCTACTTAAGAAGACTAATGAAACAAATGAACAATTATGTAACTAAATGACAGTTCTCAACAATATGGTTGTAACCTTCTGTTATTGCTGCTTACAGTATGGCTATAACAGTATGACTAAAAGAAACACATCTATTGCAGACCATGAAGCCATCAAAAGAAGCATAGTATTGTATAGCAAATAATCATTTTGCATGTGTAAAGTAAAGTATTCGTCAAGCAGAAAGGAGCAATCCTTCATAGGACAGCATGTGAATAACAAATATTTAAGTAATATGAGTAATATTACTGTTTTGAACAGAGGTATGCAAATACCATACTGTAGTCTGTCAGGAACATAAGCGAATGTCAGGTAGAGACACATATGGATGGCTGAGACTCATACTACTTATTACATATTTTGCTAGCTTTTAAGAGTTTCCTATCCACACATACACACACATATAATACACACACACACACACATATATATATATATATATATATATATATATATATATATATATATATATATATATATATATATATATATGTATATATATATATATATATATATGGGTCTATGTCACATAATCAAACCGCATTTCACTGAAGCTCATTTCAAACATTCAAATCAACGAAAAATACCATAGGGAAATGTAGTAGTTGACCACTTTACAAATGAAACACACACCTCATTGCCACCCAGGTGGGGAGCTGAGCACCCCACACCCCTGTGGGGGGGGGGCTGCGCCTCACCCCCCCCCCAACTATATATACCAACCCCGAGATTGCACTACAGTAGGGGAAAGGGCAGTTTCCTAACACTGGCCAACTGCTTCCATTCACTGTGGAACATTTCTCTAATGTGAGCATTTACTTTATTGAACATTCACTATTTTCAGCTCCACGAGAAAGATTTTCGGTGAAGTTTGGTTCAATTATGTAAAGTAGACCCACACAAGCATATATATATATATATATATATATATATATATATATATATATATATATATATGGCATTCCTACTGAAATCTGCTTAGGTGTCCTAATATTTCTGCTTAACTGAGTTTGCAAATGCTATATTTCTGCTACAAGTGTGCCTGTTGCAGTTTCACTTGATGTTTAGTATTGAAAGTAAATAAGGTTGTCCTATAATGAAGTTAGCTTTTTGTAAATTGAATTGGAATGTAATTTTGAAGTTTTGCATGAAAGGAGATTAGCATCTAGCTGCACATTTGAGTTATCCACTCATTGCCTGATTATGTGCTTCATCCATTTCAGGGGTGTGGGGGAGCTAGAACTTGTCCTGGCCCTGACTGGGAGCACAGTACGCTGACACACACACACACACACACACACACACACACACACACACACACACACACACACACACACACACACACACACACACACACACACACACACACACACACACACACACACACACACACACACACACACACACACACACAAAACACAAAACACACACACTTATCTACACGTAGACATATCTGGGCAGTTTCGAACAAACTACCAAATTACATGAAAGCAAGCACTAGTTCAGATATTTTTAAGAACAGACTGGACATTTATTATGGGAACAACAGTTCTGGTACACTGACAGGCTAGACGGCATTATTGTCCTTCCTTGAAATATTTGTATGCATGTATGTAAACAGTTTTAGAAATTTGCCTCCATGAACATTGCTAATTGTTAAGAACATCCTCAATTTTGCCTCCAAAATTGCTTTGTAACTCAAACAAAATGTGATTTTGTGACAAAATTGTCAAGGTTAAGTCATTACATCATTTAAGGCATTCTGGTTCCAAACTTCATCTTCATCATAAAAAATGCACATCATTACAAATCCACTAATTCTATCCAAGTACTAAGTGAATGCTGTCAATGTTTTAGAAATGTCCCTGATAGTTGCTCTTTGTTCCTGATTACTGATGGCCTTGAGAACAATTTTGGAAAAGTGATGTTGAAACCTATATGCCACTTTTCCCCACATCTAAACTTTTCTGTGTACACATGGGAGCACTTTATAATCTTGAAATTCTGAAGTACCGAATTTCAGAATCTTGAGATTATAAAGCCAAAAGCTATAAATACCAAAACCCCAGAAGCACGAGTTTCAAAATCCCGACGTTCGGAGATGTTGAAGTAGCACTTCTGGTGTTGCGTGTTTGAATGGATAGGTGGAAGTTAAGGTAAGTATTATGTTTAAGGGTGTTGGTTAGGGGCTTTAGTGTGTGTCAGTGTGCGTTGTGATTGTGATTTGTGTGTGCAAGGGGAATGTAGGTGTGTGGTGGTGTTTTCATGTGTTTGTGCGTGCGACCCTGGAGTTAGTATATTTAAGTAGGGGGGTGTGGGGGGTGAAGCCCCCCCACATGGGGAGTGCAAGGGGGCTTGCCCCTCTTCGTTTATGCAGTGTAGGTTTGTGTATTTGTGTGTGGGGGAAGGTGTGTGTTGGTGTATGTGTGTGGTGTATGGTTAGTGTGAGCTTTCGGCTTTATGGTCTTGAAATTCTGAGATTCGGTATTGGTTATAAAGTGAATCTGTACACATACATATCCACATTCTTAGTTGTATGCTTAGGTTGCTCAGCTTCAAACAATGCTTCATTACCTAATAACCTTTCAATTAACACATCCAGTTTATCAATAGTCTTAGGTTGATGATGCAAAGCTTACTTACACAAATTACTTGGGAATGCCCATTTGTCAGTTATTAGACTGTCTATTGTTTTAATTTTGCTGTTCATTTCTTGTTATAACTCCAAGTTTAGAACATGCTTTAGATCAAGCATTTGTACTGTTACCATTCTGGTTAAATTAAATGTCCAGCCATGAAATTTCATTATTTGTATTTCAAGAGACACACCAGCCCTAGTAATCAGTTCTTGATTTAGTTTTTAACAGACCATATTGTTAGTACTTGTGATATTCATGGAGGCTTTGAGTGCTTCTACTGTAAGTCTCTGTTAGATGCAGTCTAGTTTTCCTTGGTGGAGTAGCTCTCAAAAGCATCAAGCTATGTTTCAATGTCATCATCTTTGCTCAATTTCTTCAGTGGCGGGGTGATTTGTGGGGTGGTCAGTACAATGGCTATCGTATTCTTCTGTTCCTGGAGAGCCTCACTATTTTCTTGAAATACATATTTCCACCTTGTCTACAATAAAGCCTCTGCAATTTTCTCCATTTTTCAAAGTGTAACAGTTCAGTCATAGATTTAGATTGTTACTAGGCTAATGACCCAGGTGGCCTTTCTAAACCTAGCCAAGTTTTTCAGAAGAATAATGATGTACTGTATCCAAATGGGATATTGAAAGCCAGGCATTTATAAGCTATCTCTGTCCATAAGGGACATTGGAGTCTGGTCTGGTGTAAATTTCCTAGTACCCATCCACTGGTCTAGGTTGTGCTTAAATTAGGTAATAGATGAAGGGAAACCTCTTCTGTGGGAGAAGCAGTCTCTGGGACACATATATGTCTGTCCAGCATATTCTGTTTAAGTCACAGACAAAATCTGGGTCCTTAGACCTTGTATTTCTGGCACTGTTTGACTTATGAATATGCAGGAGATTCATACATGTGGGGTTTGTGGATGCCTTGTAAGTCAACTATAGATCATCCTTCAGCAATATATTAGGAGACTAGATACAGGGAAAGGGATTTAAGGTGCTCTGCATAAGGCAGATTTGTTACGCCTTGTTTTCTTTTGGTAAGCAACCTCGGAAGTTGCTCTATTTGCTGCATATGCCTGGTCATGTACATACCAAAGGGAGTGTACACTATGACTGGTCTGATAAGGGCAGAGTACACTGGGATAATGACCTCCTTGGACCTAGATTCCATGTCGTTACTTATAAGTTGCGCAATATAAAAGGATTTCTTCATCATCATGGCCACATGATAGTTGAAGATAAGGTTACTGTCTATGTGCATACCCAGATCCCTGACCACTGGGTCAGCTCTTAGGGGTGTATTATTAACATGGTAATTAGCAGAGGTGGCTGACTTCCAAAATGATACAATTATGCATTTCTTAGGATCAAGTTTAAGACCATGGCTTTGGCACCATTTGTTAGTCAGAGATAGGCCTTCTTGAAGAATACTAGTGACTGCAGGTGAATCAATGATACCCCCAACTTGCAATCACCCTCAAACTTAGCCAACAATAATCCTTCAGCATTTGCTTCCACTTTAGAGAAACAGATGCCAAAAAGGAGCAAGCCCTTTAGCAAGCTGTGGGGGACTTCGCTAGTGACTGGACTCTTGGTGGAGGTGGCCATAGAAAAGAAAGCTTTCTGTTTTCAAGTTGGGCAACATAAAGTAGCATTCATTCTTTCTTCTTTCTAGGTAGAGTAATTAAGTCAAAAATGTTTTGCACTTGCAGGTTACAGTGTTTAAACAAAACAAAACTGTGCAGTCTGGTATACCCTCACCATGCTATGCCCACCAGCACCACCAGTGTAGCAAATAAAATATACCAAATATTATCACATTAATTTAAGTGCCGTTTATTTATACTGAAAGTCTAAAAATGAAGTTCCCATTCAACAAAAAATAAAAACAAGCAATATTTTGTTTATTTAATTTCTAGGTTTGTCAGTTCAGTTTAAAGTATCTCAATAAAATCCAAAAATTCCTTACAGTTCTCAAATAATGCAGATCTGGATAAGATGCAACATAGATCCAGAATCAGGGTCATGGGATTCAACCAGAATTAGGTTTTGGTATTCCACAAGTAAATCTACAGGTAGGCTTCTGGTACTCCACAAGTAAATCCATAGATAAGGACCTGACACTCTGGTTGGGGTTCACTCCAAGAGTCTCCACTGTTATTCTTAAAAAAAATCTCTCTGTCTCTCTCTTTCTCTCTCTCTCTCTCTCTCTCTCTCTCTCTCTCTCAGTAATACAGGCAAATATCTGTACTGTAAAACTATCTACCTTATTGTCTGTTCTGTTATATCCTCTTCCCAAACACATTTTGGTTTATGCAGCTTTGCTTCAGGGTACTCTAGTTGTTGTTAATATATTACAACCTTTGTTATTTTTACTGCTCGGCATTCTGAATGTTTATATTTTTTTGGTATAAAAATATATCTTTTCAGTGCATTTCTCTCAATATACAGAATGATTCTGAAAGTCATAATTTATAAGCAAATTTTATTGATTTTAGTTATGGAGGTTAATTTTTCTGAATCATACATCAAGTATTCTTAATTCTAATCTTTCAACTTGTATCTTTTGATTAGTCAATTCCAATCAAAATCGGTACTAGGCAAGGCTGCCCTCTTTTCTCTGTATGTTTAGTTTATATATTAAACCTTACTTTTTCAATTATTTTCATCCTCTTCTGTTCATTATTCTCTCTTTAATGGTATACATATTTAATTTACAGCTTTTACAAATTACATTGATAATTACTTTTAATAATCTCATTATGATATTCCAAAAATGTACTTGTCATTATCTTTTTGTACTTGCTTGAATTATTCTTTAGATAGTAATAAGGCAAATTTATTGTCGTATCAATCCATTTGATATATTTAGTGATTACTCTACTTAATTAAAATACTTAGGAATTGCATTTTCTCTAAATGATCTTAACTATAGCTCTAATAACTGGTTATTAATTCAGCAAGATTTATATGAATGGAAATCTTTAACATTTTATCTGGTTTCTAATGTTGCAATAAATTTCTTTTATAAGAAGTTCTCATGCCAGTCACTACCAAAAAGAAAAAAAAATCTTTTTGACCATACATAGAAAAAATCTGACTTAATCTGGTTCCCTACATCTGTTTTGATATCTTATAGCACTTTTTGATTGTATGATCCTAAAAAATTTCTTTTCTCAACATCCTAACACTGTTACCCAAGCCTGGCCTCCAACTTGGTTCAAAACATGGAGAAAATCCACATTATTAATATTAATATGATGCAATTATCTTGCTGTATCTTTCATGTTTAAACTGTCATTAAATGTATTTCATGTATACACTGTTTTAGACCAGTTAACCAAACATTTTAAAGCTTGCTTCATGATATTAACCTGTTCCAAATGTCCATTTTTACTTAAGCAACGCTAAACCTTCTCTGTATTTTAATAGTAATTCTGTGATCTCCACAACTGGCTTCCCTCTTTTGAAATCCTTTTTGGTAGTTGGTTTCTTGTCAGTACTTTATTCTGAACCTGTAATTAGAGAGTTTTATCTACTAACAAAAAGGCTATGTTGCTAATGTTAACATTATCTGGATAACTTAAAAAAATTGTTTAGTGATTTGCAGTTTAATGGTGAAAAGCGTTCTCTTTTCTTATCTTTGACAGGGAACTTATTAAACCCCAAGCTAGCTACGTCTACATAAAAGTTGATATTGTATTTAAAATCTAAAAATCTGGATTTTTACTCACCTTATTGGTCTGATCAGGATTCTTTATTAAGGTATGAGATGATATGTTTGGACTTATGGAAAATGCACAGTTTTCTATCCCCTTCATTAAGCTTTTTTTATGTAGAAGTTATGATGTACTTTAACATTTATTTTCCTCCTACAAAAATGCTCTTTTTAAGCCATGTTTTCTTTTTCTTACCTATTTGGTTTGCAATCATTCAAATACAAACATTCTGTATGCATTTTGACACTGTTCCCTACTGAAGAAACTATGATGTTGTATTAAAGAAAAACATTGTCACTCCAATATTATAGCACACAACTTATCCTGACAACAGTACATCTTAATGTTTGGGTTCAACTTTGCAAGTACAAATAATGCATTATTATTTATAGCAATGTCTGCTTTAGTAAAGCTTTGTGTAACAAGTAAGTGGGATAATCTTCAAGATATTACATTGTTCTTGTAAATCCAGCCATTTAAATGCATATAAGCTATCTCCTAAATTAATATAAAAAAACCCTTTCTGTTTTAACTAGTTTGCAAATTGTTTATTTTGATTCTTTTATTCTTAATTAACTAGAGTGAGATTTCCTTGTACATTTTGGCAGCCTGGCAAACAAGTAATTTTTGTCCTTAATGCACCAGTCTATAAAATAATTATGAAAAAATATTGCTGCCGACTCTTCAGCAACAACATTTTGCATTAGCCCCAGAAAATACAAAAGAACAGAGTCTTATACCAATTCTAATGCAGTCAAAGGTTGTTTCAATTAGGTTCCTTTTTTCTGGATTACTAGTGGATACTGTTCAGACTTCTTTGTGTTATTCTGCAATGTCTTCTTTGCTACAGTACACTCCCCAGAATCACAAACCAGCACTGAGAGGTTAATTTGTCTGACAAGCAGAGACAGAGCTCTTCTATTTGTATACCCCTTTGACAGAATAATTTGCTTATTATTAACAATTCCTGTGAGAAACCTGCCTGGTTAACTTAAAAAAGTATGGTTCTTTGCCTTACACTGACAACATTTATACTATTTGCAACAATATTCTACTTATAGCAGTTGCTGCTTACAATGTTTCAATTCAGTTTCACAATATTTTGACACATCATAAGACAAGAGGCAACACATTATGATAGTTTTTACTCTGCAATCACTTTGTGACCTTCAATTTCAGGATCCCTAGCTGCACTGAGTCCTAAACAGGTTATCTGCATTCTAGAAGGTTGTACCTGAGAATGATTTACATTATGTGTAAATGCCTGTATACAGAGCATTCACTTACAAAGTGTACTATTGCAATCTTCTATTTATGCAGCCACACTGTCAGAGTGAGGAGGGGGCATGATCTTTAATCACTGTAAAGTCTTTTTCAAGGAAATAATACTTCAGTGCTAACAGTTTCCACTAACCACTACTTCTGGTTACTGGAATACATAGTCTCTGTTTTACTTAGCTTGTGAATTAAAAAGTATATACAGGATGTTCTTCCTCAAACGCACATGAAAGCTTTGCTTCCAGACCTACCTCTGATGCAAAAATATAAACCATGATGGGGTTAACTGAAATCTCAGGATGTTAAAACAGGTTTTGAACATAAATGTTCATTCAAATTTTAAAAGCATTTTCTGCATCTAGTGTCCATCTCACTTTAAATGGAATCTTCTCCTTTGTCAAATCTATAAGAGGTCACACTACAGATGCAAAATGGAGTTCAAATTTTTGATAATAACCTACTAATGCACACATTTCCTTCCTTTGTTATATGCTAATTTCTTATGACTTCAAGCTTTTCTTTGTGAAGCCTGATGATTTCCCTTTCTCTTAAATATACTAAACATTTTAACTCTGCTGATATTGCTCTTGGACATTAAATGCCCACCTGACTTTTCTCTGAGAGTCTACCCCAGCCTGCACCTTAGCTAGATGAGACGTTCAGTCCTTAGAATATATTATGGCATTATATGGTTAAGCATTAACACAGCTGACATTTGGTGTTAAGATTTTGCTTATTAGTCTTTGACATGTCACAGAAGCACTATGTGGCCAAAAAGCAAAGGCAGTATACTTGAATAAGTCCTTTGGGGTCTGAAAAGTTTTTCTTTTTCTTGGCTTCAGATGTTAGAGGAATTTAAAACCAAAGAAAGGCTAAAATCAGACACCAAGGGAAAAACTGAAAAAACAATCCAAATGCCTGGGTAAATTAGAACCAAAATGGCAGAAAACTACTCAACTTTACGTACCCAACAAAATAGACTACTGTTTGTTAGCTAAGTGCTTTCTGGCTGCAATTTATTAGAACTTCATCGGAGCTGAAATGAGCCAACAGTTGGTTGAATACCATCCTTAACTAAAAAACATCATGTGACTTACAATCTAACTGACTTTTAAAAAGACATAAAAATAAAAATAAACCATATAAATAAATATTTATTTATTTATTTATTTAACCAGGATAAGTCCAACTGGACAATATGTGTCCTTTTTCAGTATATATATCAACAAATAACTGTAAATTTCATTGTTTGTGTAATATGTGAACTTATGAATGTTGTGATTTTAATCATTTAAATAAACATTTAATATTAATATTTTTATTTAAACTTGGTGTTCTATCAGCCTTTTTCAGAGCAAATGCATTCAAGAGCAGAACTATGAATAGCTTGTCTGGTAGTGAAGATCACCAAACTGGCATCCTTTAAAGTATTTGGCATTTCAGCCATAATGGCAAATGCAGTATTGGCATTAATTTCTGAAATTGTGATATCTTCCTAGCTTCATAAAGCAATGGTGGTACTGCATTTTTGCATGATTGGCACATGCAGATCATCCCTCTGACAGCTTGGAACTGGGAAAACTGCCCCCATTGCTCCTACCTGAATCTTAACTACCCCAAATGCTCTGTTGCTCTTCCATCCTAGCAGCTGGGTACTTGTCAAATTTTGAAATGCTACTCGGGTTTCTAAAATTATTACAAAATCTGATTTTCAAATCATGCTTTGGGACAAGCACTTTGGAGTCATTCCACTCACTTTTTGACTCCTCTATCATCCCCATCTTAAGCATGTTTTACTTCTTCTTGTACAGCCTTTCTCTATGACTCTTCTGCTCTTTAAGATTTTGTGCTAACCTGTTCTCCTGGAATGGTCTTAATGTGGTGCTGAATAAGTTTGTTTAGGTAGTTTGAAAACATTTATCTAATAGATCATCCATTTGATGTAGATAGAGAAGTCTGTTTTCTTTCCTAACCATTTCTATCGGTTTCAGCCAGAAGCATATGCTTCCTTATATGGGATTTTAAACTTTTAATACTGAATGTTCTACATGAACCTTTATGTGGGGGTAATGTTGTATATTGCACAGAAACTGATGAATATTACTGGATTCTTCACCTGAAGACATATACCACCAGGACTTAATAGCTGTACATCTTTAAAACCTGTATTAAGAGAGTTACATCAATGAGTCTAACTTTATTGTTTTAATTAATCATGTGACTATTGATTTTATTTGAATACTGCTTTCTTACACAATTTTATCATGCCTCAAGAAGCCTTGTTAGGCAAAAAATTTACTTGCATTTTATTAAACGATTTTGTTTTTACCGAGCAGTTCTTGTTTCTAGTGACTGTTTTTACTTTGCTTTCAAAACACATTTTATAATAATTGATCACTGAGACCTGGAAACTTATTGGCTGCAAGCCAGAGTTGACAATTAACTTCTTTGACTTTAAAGATGTTATTAACATAACCAATATTGAAATCAGCAGTCACTTGGTCCAAGAAAAAAAATACAACGTTTTTAAAGTCCATACAATACATTTTATGTTTGCCAAGGCATTAGTTAAATTTCCTTTTGAAATGGCTAACCTATGTTTGTTTATTCTTTGTGACAGCATTCTAGTGGTCTTACCCACATAGAAGCCCCCACAAGAAAGACATTTTGCCAAATATACCACACAACTGATTTACATCCATATCTACCTTTATTAAAATTTTCTTCACCTGTATGTTGCAATGTAACACTATGTCCACTGTTGACGAACCTGCACATTTTATAATATTTGTAGAAATATGCCCCAAAATTCACAGTGGAATTAACTTTTCTGTTAGATTTCTCAAAGATTTTTTTAAATTCATATTATTTTTATAAAATATAGCAGAAGCACCAGCTACCTTTACAAAACCTTAGTTACTTGAAATTATTTCCAGTTATTTAATAATATTTTTTATACCTTCAGCATCACTACTGATAGGTATTGGAAAAGCTCTGCAAAAAGTATTGTTATCAAAATCAGCTGGTTTGGACATAAAACCAATTAACAAAATTGACTTGAACTTAGTATTCCTATTGCTAATGACATTATGAATAATTTGATCAAATTTTCAACCTTGATAACCTCTCTCAACAAAGAGTGACTTCAAAAAACTATCTTCCTTATGAAAAACAGAATCACATTAATAACTCTTCTTAATCTAATAAATTGGTTACTAATAGTGTTTCATTTTATAAAATCAGGATGTTGTCTTTAAAATGCAGATAATTGGTGATAAATGCTTTATTTCTATAAATATTACTGTGAAAACAGTTCAACTCATTCCCCGGGATTCATGAAGCTCGGCGCAAGGCCGGTGTAAGGCTTGCGCCGGCAGTGCAGTGAATAATCGGCGTAGCAGCGCCATATGCATAGTAATGAGTGCGCGCCGCAACCACAGACACGTGCGGAGGGCACGTGAGCGAGCCCAAGTAGGATGCGGCCGTAGGCGTGGCCAAGCCGGCAGGCGATGAGCAACCTAAAGTGCTGACTTCCACAGGCCGCCTACAATAGTAACCGCACTAGCCAGGGTCCGTGGATAATGAAACGTATGCAGAGTATGCAACATAGTACCCGTTCACACAAAACGGAGAACCAAACATTAACCCACAAAGTCCAAAGTGTACCCGTCCAAGGAACA
Source organism: Protopterus annectens (assembly GCF_019279795.1). Taxonomy (NCBI): domain Eukaryota; kingdom Metazoa; phylum Chordata; order Ceratodontiformes; family Protopteridae; genus Protopterus; species Protopterus annectens. Next base: position 277,287,256 of record NC_056734.1, read on the forward strand.
AAGGATACGCGTAATACCGTGTCCGTCATGCAATGCACTGTCAGTGGGCATACCCAGTGAAGGTGTACTGCAGCATGTCAGCGCGCCGCACCTACATAGAAGTAGCCACATGGGCATGGTCACCAGCAGTAGTGAGAGTACACAGCCGGGTAGCCGTGTCGATATAAGAACAAAAAGGAAACCAGATACCCTAAACACAGACAAACATGTGCATAGCAACATGTACTACACCCAGCAATGTGCCCGTCGCATACACATAGGACGGCGTATGCCTAAGCGTAATATCCAGAAGCAGAACCCATGCATGCAAATGTAATACACAACAGCCCCGTCATAGCATGTAACCCGCACCCATGTACGACCGTGCACCCAACCCAGCTAGCAGCCTTGCGCAGCTGCACACCTACACACAATGGGTATACCTGAAATGTAGTAAGAAGTATTGTCCTAGGCAGTGCCACGCGTGCAAATATGTACCCCACATGTTAACATCCCACCTCAGGTACAGATATCCAAATGGCTGCATGTGAATGTGTCGGCAGAATGTGTACATCCCGCATGTGGTATGGACCTGTCGAAACCCCATAGGCGTGCACACACCACGGTGCCCATAACTGTACACATCTGGACAAGGCAGTATGTTCAGCCACCGTACTGATGATTAGCTATGCAGACATGTCAAACACAACACATATGGCGGAACATCTGCCCACCAAGCAGGACGCCCCAACAGGGTGCCACAGGCACAGAAGGTGAAGGTGGGACATCACACGTTGAGAATAGCGTTGCCGGATGGCCAAACACCCACGGCCAATGCAAAGGATGGAATAACATGTATATGCCTGGATGAATGGGTATGTCATAGCATGGGAATAGGCCAAGCTATCCACCATAATAGCCATGTGTACCAGATACAAACAGCCAGTAACACGCAGTAGTAATGCAGGAAGGCATACACGACTGTGGGAATAGCACAGGACATATGGCATGTGCCAAGTGTTGATGCATGACACAAATGTCCAGGATGGGGCTCCCTGCAAAGAGGAACATGTGCCAACCCCACCCCCCACAGATGTACCGGCAGTGGAAACACATCCCAAACACACACCAACACTACCGTCCATCCCACGATAGCAACGGAGGCTGGTCAAAGACCACCATGACGCGTGCACAAACAGGGACACGTGGAACCGTTGCCCTAACAACCCCCCTCAGGCCAAAGAATAATAGTATGGACATATGCATGTAATGCTGTGAAGTATGTGTGGTAGTCCTCAGTATCACAGAGGTAGGTACACAGATACACTGTACTCAACCGTGACGTATGTGCACTGTAGACAGCATACCTGCAGGTAATACATAGTTCAATCATGTGCCACAGAAATATACACATATGAATGAGGATAGGGGATAGACAAGTGTGAATGGGACAAACTATGAGCATAGGTTCATAGGTCCATAGGTACATAGTAGGCTATCTACCCAAGGGCAGCTACAACCCTAGCCCATAGTTATGTTTCCTTTGCCAACCCTCCAGTCCGGAGATAAAATGCCTATTATATTGCTGTACCTCTGTCAAGCAGTGACAATGATGTAATCCCTGGGGTATATCTGCAATCTCCCATCCATTGGACAAGATCCCCCTCGAACAAGGCCAGCAAGGTTCTCTGCCTCACATGTACTGGGATGTTGTTCCACAGCATAGTGAGTGTCTGGGTGATGTATCTGTCCCTCCAACACATTCTATTAATGACCGTGTCAAGGTTCACGTCACCTGCCCCTGTGGTTCTGAGGGATGTAGATCCATTAGGTGAAGCATAGTCATCAAATATGGGTCGACATGGCCTCGTATGTCAGGCACAGGTCACCACTGAACAAGTGGTATGTGACTGAATGGAGCAGGAGTCCTTACAGTCGGGCAGCATAACACAAATTCCTGACACCCTGCATCCGTCTGACGATGAACCTATGGGGCCTTCCCAGCTGCTGCAGGTGTCGGGTCAGATACCTTCCGAACGGGGCAATGTACTCAATCATAGGTCTAATGAGTGATGAGTACAAGGAGACGATGACCTCCCCTGATCTAGATGTGAATCCCTGCACAATCAGGTGGGCAATGTAGAAGTTCTACCGAACCACGTTAGCAACGTGTGTGTCGAACGAATGGTGACTGACAACCTGGGTCCCCAGATCCCTGGTAATTCCCTCTGTGCTCAGTGGATTGCCACCCATATGGTGGCTAGGGGTGACCTTGTTTTTCCCGATGGGTATGACTATGCATTACCTGGCATTTAGCTGTAGGCCATGTCCCTGGCAGCAGATATCCATATCTGTGAGGCCCCTCTGAAGGATATCTGTGTCAGATGTCCATCCCACTATGGCACCCAGTTCGCAGTCATCTGCAAACAATGTCAGCCATAACCCCCCTGTGTTTGCTTGTACTTTGGAAATGTAGATGCAGAAAAAGAGTGGACCCAGGACATAGCCCCGTGGGACACCGCCTGTGACTGGCAGTGAGTCTGACATGGTGCCAGCAACTATGACCATGTGGGTTGTGTCACCTAGCCAGTTTGCAACCCATCCTGCGATGTACGGGTTCACATCCAAGCCGATGGGTTTATCAATGATACCCGAGGGGGGTATTGTGTTGAAGGCCTTTGCCAGGTCGAGGTAGGCTGTATGGACTGCCTGACCCTCATCAATGGCCTCGGTGACTGTTCCTAAAACGTCAACCAAGTTTTAAACGCATGATCTGCCTTTGACCAAGCCAAACTGGGTTGGATGCAAAGTATGCAAGTCGCCTATGTCATCATCTATGAGCTCTAGTATGATCCTTCCCCATGTCTTTGCAGATAAGGCTTCTCAAGCTAATGGGACGGTAATAACCAGGGTCAGTGGAGGCACTGCCCCTGTGAAGTGGGACTACAGTCGCCGTGTGCCACAACTTGGGTACGTTACCTGAGGTGAGGCTAAGATTAAACAGCTGTCCTAACTGTGGGTCTAATTCCTCAATGAGATCGCGGAGTACACAGCCGGGACACCATCTGGTCCCATGGATGCTGTGTTCACTACCTTGGAGAGAGCATGTCCCACCTGTGTGTTACAGAACATTCGGGGGCCACAATCTTCTGGTACAGACATCCCTCCATGTGGGGGGGAGGGGGTGGAGATGTCTTCACCGAACCTGTCAGCCAGTATGTTGGCAATGTGTGTATGTTCAGTAAACTTCACATCATTGTGAACCCAGTCAGAGCATATCTGGGAGTGTCCTCCCAGGTGTCCAACATAGCTAAAGAAGGCGGTATGATTGTCTGTCGAGTCCTTGGTGATATATCTGTCGGACCTGCCCCGGATGATGTCATGAGAGCTTGTAGTTCTTCACATATAATGAGTAAGGGTGTCATACCTCACAAGGAGTCTGCTCTGTCTTGTAGTAGCTACCTCCTCTCGTTGTAGAGCTTGTGTATGGCTGGGGTACACCACACTGGATGCTTGGCATTGGTACAAAGACTCACAGTTGTGTAAGGGATTGCCTCATCCATGCAGTCCTGTAGGTGCTGGTAGAAGGCATATGTAAGTGATTCAGTGGCTTGAGTAATGTTCACCACTGGCTCAGGGGCCTTAAAGGAGACCACACTAGTGTTTAGAAATGTGAAGTCAGCTTTTGAGAAAGCCATATGTATGGTAACCAGCACCACCCACAGCATTGTATGTCAATAGCAGAAGCTATTGTCCAAATAACATATTATCAACTTTATTATTAAAATATGTATTATTATTTATTTAGTTATATGTTTCTGCTAATTACACTTGAAAATGCCCGGTGCGAAAGTGCTCGTGATCTACCTGTTATGGTGGTGTCATTCTGACAATAAAGTGGCGATACTTCCCTATTGGGACTTCTGGGGATTATTTAAAGCAGTTGCTAACCTGCATCTTTGGATGTACACCATTTGGTTTCAGTTTTGAAAAACCTGGTTTTCGTAGCACTACATAATATGGGTAGTCAAACAGGCATCCGCGATTGGGGAACATACAGCAGCAGTCAAAACCACTGGCCACATGGACACAGTCCAACAAGTTCTACACTTTACATATGCACATTGGTGTCCATTGTAGGACCCAAAAATTGTTCCGTATGGAATACCATCCAGCCGTTATCGTTCTACCAGAAGAAGCGACAGTCGTGACTACGGCACAGCTAGACATATGCACCACCAGCGTGTTTAAGGTTGATGACAAGTGTCCATGAAATGCAGGACATATGAACAGAAATCCCCAGATTGTCGAGTCCATAGAAGTGTGTCCACATCCCAGTCCCGCACACATGAAGGATGTGTAATGGGTACTGTCGAGGGTTGCAGCCATGGGATCGTGGGTATGCAGAAATGGGGCTCGGTGTTGTTTGGCAGATAATCCATTGTCCCACCCCGTGGGAGGGATGTGGGTGTAGCACATGCCTCACTCCCCACTAATAATGCAAAGCATCCACCGGATAATGCTAAATGCAGGTGTGAAATGTGTACAGCCCTATACCAGTGTCCAGGAGGCAATTCCCATGGATGGACAAGCGTACGACCAAGATGGCACCCATAACTGCAAACCTGGTGGAATTACACAGCTGCAGTAAGGCATAACACAGGAAATACAGATAGGGACTACAGTAGACACTCCCCATACAAAGTCAGACCGCCGTGCGAATACCGGCATACACAGCACCCAATCTGCCAGCAAGAAAATGGGGATCACTCGCTTCCACACCGCGGAACATATGGGCGACCTGTGGAACACATATTAATGGCACACCAACAACGTCAACTAGGAAGGTCATAGGATGGTTAAACTATGGCGTTCCCACTTATAAAGAACATCCTTCAATGAATTAGTAGGATCTACATGTTTTGGTGGTGTTAGTTTTGACAATACAGTGGCGGATATTTCCCTTTGGGACTTCTGAGGTTTATTTAAACCAGTTGCTAACCTGCATCATCGAATTTACACCATTTGGGTTCATTTCAGAAAAAAATGGTTTTCGTAGCACTACATAATATGTGTAGTCAAACAGTCATCCGCGATTGGGGAACATACAGCAGCAGTTAAACCCACTGGCCAGATGGACACAGTCCAACAAGTTCTACACTTTACATATGCACATCGGTGTCCATTGTAGGACCCCAAACATTGATCCGTTTGCCACATCTACCAGCTGTGATCGAGAGACCTAAAAGGAGTGAACAGCCGTGACTACGGCACAGCTAGACATATGCACCACCAGCGTGTTTAAGGTTGATGACAAGTGTCCATGAAATGCGGGACATATGAACAGAAATCACCAGATTGTCGAGTCCATAGAAGTGCGTCCACATCCCAGTCCCGCACACATGAAGGATGTGTAATGGGTACCGTCGAGGGTTGCAGCCATGGGATCGTGGGTATGCAGAAATGGGGCTCGGTGTTGTTTGGCAGATAATCCGTTGTCCCGCCCAGTGGGAGGGATGTGGGTATAGCACATGCCTTACTCCCCACTAATAATGCAAATCATCCACCAGAGAATGCTAAATGCAGCTGTGAAATGTATGCAGCCCTATACCAGTGTCCAGTAGGCAATTTCCATGGACGGACAAACGTACGACCAAGATGGCACCCATAACTGCAAACCCGGTGGAATTACACAGCTGTAGTAAGGCATAACACAGGAAATACAGATGGGAACTACAGTAGACACTCCCCATACAAAGTCAGACCGCCGTGCGAATACCGGCATACACAGCACTCAGTCTGCCAGCACCAAAATGGGGATTACTCGCTGCCATACTGCGGAACAAATGGGTGACCTGTGGAACACATACTAATGGCACACCAACAACGTCAACTAGGAAGGTCATAGGATGGTTAAACTATGGCGTTCCCACTTATAAAGAACATCCTTCAATGAATTAATAGGATCTACATGTTTTGGTTGTGTTATATTGACAATACAGTGGCGGATATTTCCTAGTGGGACTTCTGAGGATTAGTTAAAGCAGTTGCTAACCTGCATCATTGGATTTACACCATTTGGGTTCAGTTTAGAAAAACCTGGTTTTCGTAGCACTACATAATATGGGTAGTCAAACAGACATCCGCGATTGGGGAACATACAGCAGCAGTCAAAACCACTGGCCAGATGGACACAGTCCAACAAGTTCTACACTTTACATATGCACATTGGTGTCCATCGTAGGACCCCAAAAATTTAACCCTATGCAATATCTACCAGCTGCGAGCGAGCGACCCTGAAGGAGTAACAGCCGTGACTACGGCACAGCTAGACATATGCACCACCAGTGTGTTTAAGGTTGATGACAAGTGTCCATGAAATGCAGGACATATGAACAGAAATCCCCAGATGGTCGAGTCCATAGAAGTGCGTCCACATCCCAGTCCCGCACACATGAAGGATGTGTAATGGGTACCGTCGAGGGTTGCAGCCATGGGATCGTGGGTATGCAGAAATGGGGCTCGGTGTTGTTTGGCAGATAATCCATTGTCCTGCCTCGTGGGAGGGATGTGGGTATAGCACATGCCTTACTCCCCACTAATAATGCAAAGCATCCACCGGATAATGCTAAATGCAGGTGTGAAATGTGTACTGCCCTATACCAGTGTCCAGTAGGCAATTCCCATGGATGGACAAGCGTACGACCAAGATGGCACCCATAACTGCAAACCTGGTGGAATTACACAGCTGCAGTAAGGCATAACACAGGAAATACAGATAGGGACTACAGTAGACACTCCCCATACAAAGCCAGCCCGCCGTGCGAATCCCGGCATACACAGCACTCAATCTGCCAGCACCAAAATGGGGATCACTCACTTCCATACCGCGGAACAAATGTGCGACCTGTGGAACACATACCAATGGCACACTAACAACTTCAGCTAGGAAGGTCATAGGATGGTTAAACTATGGCATTCCCACTTATAAAGAACATCCTTCAGTGAATTAATAGGATTAATGTCAATTGACCATGGAATACACCTAATCAACATCAAAGAACCGCTGGCACCTGATGGCACACAATCCAAAACACACATAGGTAGATGAAACAGTCAACGTAGACATTGTCCAGGACAGGTCACAAATGGTATACAAAGGTTCATTCATAGGCATGTAAGCGCTTTCACCCGTAGGCTCCGTCAGACTTACACATAACATAAAAGCATCCATGCTTTAAATATCCCCCCTTACACTTTCATTGGTCAATTTCTCAGCAAACAATGAACATTTAACCACAGCATATAAAGCACAGACGCAATGTTAGCTACACACACATATATTAACATCTCCAAAAACATCCTATTAACACATGTATTATATGATATTGTACTATGCCTAATACTCATCAATCAAAGATCTAACAATATAGAAGATATGTATATCATATCAATGTAATACAGTGGTAAACAACTGAAAGAGTGGACTAATGTGTGTTAACTGTATATCTGTACCTAAACTACATTCCTGTTACGGGGGTTTAAGCCACCTGCTTCTCAAAAGAGGCTTCATCAGTGTTTCATCAGTCAGCCCTGGTGTGTGGTCAACCCTTCACCTAATAATCCATCTAAATCCGCATTCTAAAGCATAGTTGATGAGGTCCCCCCTCTGGTATTATAACCTAGCCTTCGTAAAACACTGAATGTAAACGTATGCCTTGTGATGTGCTCATAGCCGGCCGAAGGCATACGCCAATCCTGCGGCTGCCTAGGGCGCCGCAGTAGTAGGGCCACCTGTCTAGTAGGTATGTCATGTAGGTACACCAGGATGGGGGCACCATGTGTTGTGGTGGTGTGCGCCATGGAGCCCTATAGCCTAGGGCAGTGGTCGATCTAAGGCCGCTGCCATAGGAGGGGTAGTACGGTCTGCAGGTATGTGCAGAAGTGCACATGAAACAGCGGTTCCCAAGGATTACCCATAGTGGCGACACCTGCACAGATGGCTATAGCGGGACACACACATGACCATGCATACAGCACAGTTAGACATACACACACCATAAATAGGCAATTATACACAAGGTTTATGGCGTGTACGGATACAGTGTCAGTACAGCAAGGATAGCTGTCTGCCACAATATCCAGCAGATGTTTCTAGGGTGTTCAGGAATACGGACGTTGCATGGACAATGAGTGGATATGCATCGTACCACAGTTCTATGTGTCAGCCGTGCAAATATGCGATACATGGGACAGACAGCTGTCCATGCAAGAGCAGCGCTATGGGCACAACATAGGTATGTAGATATACAACGACAGAGATACAGACGGACACATGTGGCAAGGCCGTGAGTGTAACGTACACAGCACCACCCCACCACACCATAGCAGGGTGCACGTGGAGAACACGCTACGGAGGTCGCCAACCACAGCAGGCACACAGGCAGTCCATGAGCTGCGTCTCACCATCCACAAACACAGGGATGGCGGCAGGATATGAGTGTTCTGCGGAAACTCTAAAGCCATACCCTATGAACCCATGCGGCTGGGAGCATAGACACACACACACACACATCTGGCAGGCATGGTGATTGACCACACCCCCACATACCCAACCGCACAACAGTATGACACAGGTATGGAACGCGCTACGTGGACCACCGAACACAGCACCGTCAGAGGCACATGTCCAGGTGGGTGACAACATCCATAAAGGAATAGCCGCAGATAGCCAAGGTATGTGTTGCCAAGCATCTAAAATAACTACACTCTACTAGGGAAGCTGTGAACACACACACCTCACACACACACGGGAAAGGGCCGGGAGTCGAACCTACGCCTACCTACATGTACTCACTACAGCATAATGCATTTACAGAATGCGCTACCGAGATTACTGAGCACAGTGCTGTCAGAGGCATACTTCTAGGCGGGTGACATCATCCGTAAGGGAATAGCTGACAATAGCCAAGGTATGTGTTGCGAAGCGTCTAAAAGCATATTCATCTGCAGAGGCAGCTGGAAACACACACACACCTCACACACACAAGGGGAAGGGCCGGGAGTCGAACCTACGCCTACCTACATGAACTCACTACAGCATGATGCATTTACAGAACGCGCTACTGAGATTACTGAGCACAGCGCTGTCAGAGGCATACTTCTATGTGGGTGACATCATCCGTAAGGGAATAGCTGACAATAGCCAAGGTATGTGTTGCGAAGCATCTAAAAGCATGTTCATCTGCAGAGGAAGCTGGAAACACACACACACACCTCACACACACACGGGGAAGGGCCGGGAGTTGAACCTACACCTACCTACATGAACTCACTACAGCATGATGCATTTACAGCATGCGCTACCAAGATTACTGAGCACAGCGTTGTCAGAGGCATACTTCTAGGCTGGTGACATCATCCGTAAGGAAATAGCTGACAATAGCCAAGGTATGTGTTGCGAAGCATCTAAAAGCACGTTCATCTGCAGAGGCAGCTGGAAACACACACACACACACACACCTCACACACTCACAGGGAAGGGCCGGGAGTTGAACCTACGCCTACCTACATGAACACACTATAGCATGATGCATTTACAGAACGCGCTACCGAGATTACTGAGCACAGTGCTGTCAGAGGCATACTTCTAGGTGGGTGACATCATGTGTAAGGGAATAGCTGACAATAGCCAAGGTATGTGTTGCGAAGCGTCTAAAAGCATGTGCATCTGCAGAGGCAGCTGGAAACACACACACACACACACACGGAAGGGCCGGGAGTCGAACCTACGCCTATCTACATGAACACACTACAGCATGATGCATTTACAGAACGCGCTACCGAGATTACTGAGCACAGCACTGTCAGGAGGCATACCCCTAGGTGGGTGGTATCATCTGCAGAGGCAAGGCAGCCGATAGGGAATGAAGACAGAGTGCGCAGTCACACAGCATGTTACCATCCCAAGGTGGCCGTACAGTAACACGGTAGTGCTGCAGTCGGGAATACCAACTAACTACGGAGCAGTTCATCACGACATGAATACGGGATGCACCACATACAGTATACCCTATGAGAGGGCATCCGGCGTGCAGGATGTAGGCAGCCATTGTGGCATAACAACCACATGTGAGTCACCTGGATGGTCGCCATGGCTATGCAGGATATCATTGGCCATGGCTACACGCCTAGTAGCAGACATCGGTGCCGACTGTAGTGTGTACCGAATGGTGTACTGCCCATGCCCTCACACCAAGGGGATGCGAAGCGGAGACAGACATGCTCACGGGGTATCAACGCAGACGGGCGCGGTGTGCACTGTACTGTGTGTCCATCTACACAGCTGCTTACTGGGCATGCTCAGACACTAGAATCTGCACAGTGCAGACATGCATACACATGGGGCGATGGCATGGGAGGCAGAATGTGGACCGTCGTGTGTGTCCACCCACACAACAGCAACCCGGCCATGCCACGGTCGTGGCAGTTGCGAAGGGGAAACAGGCATGCACACGGGGTATCAATGCAGACGGGCGTGGTGTGCACTGCACTGTGTGTCCATCTACACAGCTGCTTACTGGGCATGCTCAGACACATAGAATCTGCACAGTGCAGACATGCATACACATGGGGCGACGGCATGGGAGGCAGAATGTGGACCGTCGTGTGTGTCCACCCACACAACAGCAACCCGGCCATGCCACAGATGTGGCAGTTGCAAAGGGGAAACAGGCATGCACACGGGGTATCAATGCAGACGGGTGCGGTGTGCACTGTACTGTGTGTCCATCTGCACAGCTGCTTACTGGGCATGCTCAGACACTTAGAATCTGCACAGTGCAGACATGCATACACATGGGGTGACGGCATGGGAGGCAGAATGTGGATGGTCGTGTGTGTCCACCCACACAACAGCAACCCGGCCATGCCACAGACGTGGCAGTTGCGAAAGGGAAACAGGCATGCACACAGGGTATCAATGCAGATGGGCGCTGTGTGCACTGTACTGTGTGTCCATCTACACAGCTGCTTACTGGGCATGCTCAGACACTTAGAATCTGCACAGTGCAGACATGCATACACATGGTGCGACGGCATGGGAGGCAGAATGTGGAACGTCGTGTGTGTCCACCCACACAACAGCAACCCGGCCATGCCACAGACGTGGCAGTTGCGAAGGGGAAACAAGCATGCACATGGGGTATCAATGCAGATGGGCACGGTGTGCACTGTACTGTGTGTCCATCTACACAGCTGCTTACTAGGCATGCTCAGACACTTAGAATCTGCAAAGTGCAGACATGCATACACATGGGGTGACGGCATGGGAGGCAGAATGTGGACCGTCGTGTGTGTCCACCCACACAACAGCAACCCGGCCATGCCACAGACGTGGCAGTTGCGAAGGGGAAACAGGGATGCACACGGGGTATCAATGCAGACGGGCGCGGTGTGCACTGTACTGTATGTCCATCTGCACAGCTGCTTACTGGGCATGCTCAGACACTTAGAATCTGCACAGTGCAGACATGCATACACATGGGGCGACGGCATGGGAGGCAGAATGTGGACCGTCGTGTGTGTCCACCCACACAACAGCAACCCGGCCATGCCACAGGCGTGGCAGTTGTGAAGGAAACAGGCATGCACACGGGTATCAATGCAGACGGGCGGTGTGCACTGTACTGTGTGTCCATCGACACAGCTGCTTACTGGGCATGCTCAGACACTTAGAATCTGCACAGTGCAGACATGCATACACATGGGGTGACGGCATGGGAGGCAGAATGTGGACCGTCGTGTGTGTCCACCCACACAACAGCAACCCGGCCATGCCCACACACGTAGTATGTGCTATGCGCCGTCCGGCATGCAGGCAGTGCACACACTGCAAGTCACAGCCAGGTAAACCCGTACACACGCACAGGGTGGACACACATGCAGTCACACGTACACACACAGATGAGAGCACAGGCGTCACCGGTGCAGGCTGAACATGTACACACTGTAGTGAACACTGTAGCTGCTATGCCAGCACCATGTCATCGGTGCAGCAGTATGCCTCACGGTCCAGCAACTGCATGTGACATATGTCCTGAAGACTATGTGGCGGTGTACGTCCGTCGTGCAGAGTACACATGTACTATCAATGATCCCACAGGTGTGATGTAGTCCACCCATACCGGTATACACGGACAGGCATGCTCCACACATACCATGGGCCTGACACAGATATGACACATGACTGCAGCTGTACCACAGTGAAACAATGTCCGGATATGTCACATATGTGATTTCCTGGCTGTGTGCATGGACTGCACGCAGGACACATCTGAAGCCTGTGATGTACCACATGCATAACACAGGCGTGCGGTAGTACACACACGAAGGGAAGGCGGACACATGTCTGTGGTATGCACCCCTACAGGGTGTAGCGGTGTTCACTGGGACACATACCCTTGTACAGTTTGCCTGTGACAGCTGTGATACCATACCACAGTCCATGTTCCATGTATGTTGACACACATGTCACAACGTAGCAATGCATACACACATGGCAACAGGGGATACATGTGACACGTGTACTGTGCACGGTGCAGCCGTGCATGAGCGGTGTCCGGTGTCCGTAACACAGTTGCAACCCCTACCACATGCATACCCATCATGGGGGCCGTCATATGGTGGCATAGTAACAGCACGCATGGCAGTCTGTGTGTACACCATGTGTTTAAACACCTGTCCACATGCATGTGTGCAGGCGCTGGTCACAGGTGTGTTACACACCATCCTACCCTGCCATGTGCATACAGTCTGCTATGTCGCCTTTACATGACAGCGCTGCCATGATGCATACCCATCGGCCATGCGTCATCGACCATATGTCACATTGCCACTGTAACCCCTACCACCTCCCAAGTGCAGATATTGGCACAGCTGCCAGATACAGTGGTAGTACGCAGGATGCACCACATACCTCTGCACGCATGCACATATCCCATGTAGTGGGTGTGGCATTCCTAGCACCAACATGTGTGCAGGAATGTGTGCCCATGTATGCCACAGATCGGGGGGACTATGTGCCATGTGCCACACATCACTGTACACCATGGTAGAGATCTGTATCTACATCAGTGTGGGGTGCATCGATGTGGATGGTGCAGTACATGCAACACGTCATTCCCTCCGTGTAGACATGTGTGGCCACCACCATGTCAGTGTGTCAACATGTGTGTATGTCTGCTGCCTGTTGTGAGGGTGTATGCAGATATAGTGTTGTGACTGGACACTGACCACACAGGGTGACCATCCCGTACTGGTGCTGCATTGTACAGCCCTGTCAATGCCATACCTGTGAGCCTTACTGGCCACCTGTGCAAGACCACCCCCTGTGACATGGCGCGTGGGTGCATTGTCTTGTGAGGGTGCTGACCACACAGACAGGTGTCCCCATCTGCACACAATGGTGTGTGTGCCATAGAGGTGTACGCACCGCAATTGCGGGCATATTCCTGTAGCGGTACAGCATCCGACTGCTGCACACCGTGCACCACAGCTGACAGGTGACACCTGCGGTCAGTAGCCAGCACACTGCGTACGACACCTGCAGAATGTCACCATACCTGTACCGTGTCATGCCATGTATGTGATGTCTCTGTCCACCGTAGCCTGTGGCACCGACCACAGGTGTCAGGTGCAGTATATGTGTGGACATGTGCGTCATGTACCGTGTAAGCACCGTTACACTGTATCCGGCTCCGTGCTCTGCAGGTTTATGTGTATAACCTCTCTTCTTGCAATCCTGACTGTTCTCTATATCACAAAAGCTCTGCACCTGCTCCCATAGTATTCCTACATAGGTAAAGTACATGTATACTAAATGGAGTACTACACTGGCCTAGAATCCCCTTGTGTACCCACTTCCCTATAGGTGCCTTCTCACCCGGTTACACAGCAAATGCATTCACGTTTTCTGGCATGTCGAAGGGTCAATTGCTAGCGACCTCTCCTGTTCAGATGGTGAATCTGGGCGTCCTGGGCACTGTTACAGGTGCCTCATGGACACGGACAAGCCGCACCTCCCCCAATGAACATAATACATGTGACAGATGCAACTATATAGCCAGACAGGGGGCTGTGCTCTCTCAAACCATGACCGGCAAGACCAAGCGGGAGGGGAAGGACACCATGCACACCACAAACCCAGTGTCACATGTGACTATCGCAAATGCTAATCGAACACATGAACACACTAAGACATACCTGGAGGCACTGTTAAAACATGTCACGAACCTAATGAGCCCTCTGAAGCAGACACACAAGCAACTGCCTCCACAAGACATAGGACATGCAACACATAGTTCTCAACATCAGTGTGCTAAACTGTCAGAGCCCCAAAGACAACACACACACTGCCAGACACACTTGTAATGGGTGACGCCACTGTCAGACACACCGATGTCCCACCCACCAGACTGAACAAGGGAATGATCACAGTAGGCTGCCTGCCGGGTGCTGGAATCCGCCACATAACACATGCACTCAGGTCACTCCGCAGCATGTACAGGTATGAAGCGGTCATTGCTCATGCTGGTGTCAATGACTGGAGACATACCACCCTGGGATACATTAAATGAGACATTGAGGGCCACTCAGATTGTGTAGCCCAGGCCGGCATGTCCCTGACCCTGGGCAGTATCCCACCCTCATCAGGTATGATGCCACTATACTGGCTCCAAGTGGTCACCCTTGATAATGTGCCTAGTTACCGGTGTCAGTCTGAGGGGATCCAGATTCCTCATACCTGGGATGACATGCTTGGCATGCCCCTTCGCAAGGTATGGCTCGCACCTGTTGCCCCTGGTCTTCAAGGGTTTGGCTAAGGCACCTGCCACCCCCACAGTGCCCACTGCAGGCAAGGCTGGAATGATAAACCTACCACCCTACACTACAAACCTGGAGAACAGACAGGGTAATACTGCTCAGTGCCAGTGGTCTACACCAAGCTGCACACCCTCAAATGCCCTCCTCAGTATGGAGGACATCGATGTCAGTGCTGTGACTGAAACATTGATCAGGGCTGCTGAGAGCACCCCAGCACTATCGGGTCATACCCCATATCACGCGTTCAGGACCATAACCCGGACCTAACACAGAAGGAGGGGGTGTCTCCATTTCCATGAAGGATACACACACCTCCAGGTTGGCAGAAATGCACGTAGCAGTGGGGAATATCCAGGTGCAATTAACCATGGGTAGGACTGCCCTACAGATTGTTGCATGCTACAGACCACCCACCCAAACCCAGGATACCTGCACAGCCTTCCTGAAGACACTGGTGAGTGTGAATGCTTTCACAACACCATCATATTGGGTGACATCAACCACCCATACATAGACCGGGAACATTACCCAGGACACAACACCCTACACCAAAGGTCCCAGGTGTTCATACACCTGAATGCTGTGGAACAACCATGCACCATACCCACAAGGGGGGGAAGTATACTAGTTCTGATCATCACACACGGGGACGATATGCTCCACACAGGATGTACATCCCTCAATGGCGAGGTCAGACCATATAGTAAACTCACTGGAGATCCGCATCCTGCACCCAACACCGGCATGGGAGACCACAGTGATGACCTCTCCACAGCGAACCACACACGTCATACGACCAGTGTGGTACCCTACAAGGCCTCCATGCCAGTGGTAAACACAGGCCACACTGATGAAACCCTTACAAATGCCTTCTATGAGCGCCCCCATGAATGTTTGCACCAAGCGATCCTGATAACATCAGGACCTTGTCCACCGAAGGCAGGCACATGGTCTGTTGGACCCCTGCCATTGGCAAACCGTACAACAAGAGTTGGGAGCTAATACATGACAGAGCAATATCAGTACCAGGGAAGGCATCACTGATTAATACCGGCGTTAACATACGATCACTCATACAATCATCCAAGACCACCTGTGGGACTGGTACTGCAAAGGACACATAAGACAACCATAGGGCCTTCCTTAGCTATGGTAGGAACATGGGTGGAAGCACACAGTTATGCCCGGAATTACTCCAGAATGGTACAATGATCACTGAACCCACAGACATTGTCAACAAACCAGCGGACATGTTCCATGCATACATCTACCCCCCAAGAGGGCGTATCCATCCACCAGAGTCTAGCCTCCCAAACATCCCGTATGCCCAGGAGAGCTGATATCAGTTAAGCAGTGAACACAGCATCAATGGGACCAGATGGTGTCCCCGGCTGTGTGCTACACAACCTCATTGAGGCCCTCACCCCGCACATAAGGCTGCTGTTTCATCTTAGCCTTACTACGGGCTACGTCCCCGATGGATGGCATACGGCAACTGTGGTCCCACTACACCAGGGTAGTGCTCTTATGGACTCTAGACATCCCTGTCCTATCAGCTTGACAAGCCTTGTCTGCAAAGCTGTGGGGAGATCCATACTGGAGCCCATAAATAAAGACATTGGTGTACAGCAAATACCGGAACATACCCACATCGGCTTAGTCAAGGGCAGATCCTGCCTCCCAAACCTGGTCGTCCTGTTTGGAGGAGTCACTAAGGCCATTGATGGGGGTACGTCGGTTTGCACAGACTACCATGACCTGGCGGGAGCGTTCAAACCACACTCCACGTGGCCATCATAGAAAGGCTCACCAGCATAGATGTGGAGACATATGTCACACGATGGTTTGCCAACTGGATGGAGGTCAAACCCCACAGGGTTTGTGTTCCTGGTGCCATGTCAGACTCCAAGCTGGTCCCGAGTGGTGGCCCACAGGGCTCAGTCCTGGGCCCCCTCCTGTTCGGCATTCAACTTTCCAATGTGCATGTAAAACATAGGGGGATTGTGGCAGACAAGGTATGCAGATGACTGCACACCGGCCACCATACTCAACACCCCATCAGACACGGACATCCACCTGGGGTCTCATAGAAATGGATAACTGGTGCCAGAGCCATGGCCTGATGCTACATGCCAGGGAAGGTATAGACCTACCCTTTGGAAAAGACATGTTCACCCCGACTTACCATATAGGTGGTAATCCACTAAACATGGTGGACGTGATCAGGGACATGGCTACCAGACCTGTCGGTAACCTCTCTCGACACTCACATTGCCAATGTGGTTGGGAAGACATTCCACTGTGCCCACCTGGTCATGAAGGGATTCACATCCACATCAGGGGAGGTCATTGTACCCCTGTACTCTTCACACATCAGACCAATGATTGCGTACAACGCCACATTTGGAATGTACCTAACCTGACACCTGCAGCACTCGGAAGGACCTCAAATGTTCCACAACACAGGGATAAAGGTGCTGAGACATATGTCACACGCTGCCCGACTGAGGGGACTCCGGCTGTATACCTTTTCAGCCCGTCTGCTCTGAGGTGATCTGTGCCTGACATACACGGCCATGTCCGACCTGGGTGACATGGACATGTTCCACCTCCTAGGCTCCAAACAAACACAGGCACAGAAGCAACTGACAGAAACCTCAACACAGACATAAATAGGAGGTGCTGGGGGGACAGGGTCATCGCCCAGAGACCCCCTACAACATGGAAAAGATTCCCAGCCCATGTGAAGCAGAGCCCCAGACTGACTTTGTCCAAGAGTAATCCTGACGTGTGGATGTGTGATTGTAGGTATGCACCAGGCATCATCTCTGTGTCACTGCTGGACAGAGGGACAGCGGACCGATGGATGTAGTATCCTCATCCTAAGGGGTGGTGAAAGCCACACACACTCTGGCTAGGCTTACACATGCCGTAGGGCACATAGCCTGGTATGTACCTATGCGCCTATGTACCTATGTAGGGGTCCATGCAGGTTGCGGGTACCTGTGGTATGCTGATATTGCCAGATGTGCCTGTGGGTAACCCACAGATACACGTGGGGGACTGATAACAGTGCTCCCAGTAGGCACATGCAAGTACACCATATTTGGCATACAGGTTAACAGAACCAACATGGTGCTACACATGTAACCGTCACACATACCGTGTACACAGATCAATGTATGCTGCACCTGCACTACATGGTATGTCTGCTGCATGATGTCAGTACACAACCCACATCACATATGTACCTGTCACCTGTCATACACAACCACTGCAACATACACATCACGCACTATGCGGACACAGGTATCACATACACCTCTCACTATCATGTCCACCCTGTGCATCAGAATATGTTTGCATAACCGTGCACCGATGGTGTGGATGACAGTGCTGTGGCAGAGGCTTCATCATATGCACAGGGTGATATGTGTGCCAGGGGCATAGGCTGTACCAATGGATGACATCATGTGTGTGTGTAAGGGCCGGTGCATTTACTGGGCATGACTGTGCAGAATGCATGTGGATGTGGTGGAGCCCTACAGTTGTGTCTGCTGTGTGTGGGTATGTGTGTACACAGTTCAGCCATCTGTGATGCCTACACGGGGTATACTTGGCAGCCCCAGACTGTACAGTGCAGTTTGTATGGCTCACTGTGTCCGCCTGCAGCCACGTGACCCGTGCCTGCCTGGGGTCGCACGGGCACTACCGGGTGGAGGTATGGAGTGGCCACTCTCTGATGACACATGTCCGCTGGAACCGTGTTCACGATGGGACCGGCCAGGGCCACGTCCACGTGGCCTGCTGTGTCCTGGTGTGGTTGGTGTAGCACCAGCTGCACTGCTGCTGCTACCAGCACTGTGTGAGTGGGCATGAGAGGTGGCATGCACACGCCGACTTGCACTAGGTGGTGTTGCTGGCCTACGGCCACGTGTCCTACGCCTCACCCCTACCAGGTGTTCCAGCACAGACAGCTCACACTCGCGGATTGACATGCCTCGGTCGAGGATTCCAACCATCTCACCTAATCGCCTATCCAGAACATCGGCAAGCTGCTGTTGAGCATTCGCCAATGACTGGATGTTCTCATTTAGGGAACAGATTGTGGCCCTCTGCAGCCTCTGCCCTTCTTGGTTCTGCCGTTCAGCACGTGCCTGTGCCACCATTACAGTCTGGAACATGCGTCTGGTGATACCAGCTGCTGCACCCTGTACGGCAGGTGCATGTCTACCAGAGCTCCTTCTACGAGCAGCACCAGCCACATGCCTGTGTGGCACATCACCAGTCATTACACTGGCAACATGGTGTGTACCCACACCTTCTGTAGCCACCACACATTCCTGCTCAATGCCAACAGACGCTGACTGTCCTTCCTCTATGGGCAACGGTGATGTGGTATGTGTCGGCATCTGAACCGTGTGCGGAGATGAAGGGGACATAGGTGGGATGTTAATCAATGGCACAGCTTCTGCCCGTGACGACCCTGCCTGTGCCTCATGCATATGGTCATCACCGCTAGTATCTGTGGGGACACTAGCATCAGATGGACCGCAGGAGGGACGCACCTACACCACCTGTGAATACAAAGACATACTGTAAGATACATTACACACACACAGACACACGCAGACACACACACACACACAGACACACACACACACACACACACACACACACACACACACACACACACACACACACACACATGCGGAGACACACACACGCTGACACACACGCAGACACACACACATGCAGACACATCATGCATGTGATATTGCAGATGGCATGCAGCATTCCCACACCACAGCTCAGTGAATGCAGGCCAGACATTAATAGTGGTAGTATGCATACTGCCCTGGGGTGCACACTACATCAAGCAGGTGTCATTTCAGTAGGCATGCAGTACACACATTCATGGTAGTTTGCATGCATCACCGTGATACACCGTGTGGCCACAGGCGGGTTAACAGTACACATGGCTGGTGTCACTTTGTCATGTACTCCGCCAACATGTGCGATAACATGTGGACATGTGACAATGGTGTCCCACCACATGCACCACATCAAACTGGACGTCACAGTGCAGTGTTATGTGTACAGGCTACAGATAGAATGCATGTGTAACAAGGATGTCTGTGCAGGTGTGGTTGGTGTGAGCTGTGTACATAGCTATACAGTGGGGAGTATGGGCACTGTGCCACTGCATGGCAGCAAGACACAGGTATGTTTCTGTGCGATGCGTAACATGGACGCATTGCATTGCCATGTCTGCAACACAGTCATGCTGTTCCACAGCACGTATCTGGTAGACATTGGTGGCACCTCCAGTGGCTGCAGACAGGCATTTCGTTTGTCTGGTGTACCACAGCAGATGTACAGGGGGTCCACTACAGCTATGATCACACTATGTGTGGACAGGGTGCAACGGTGACTACCCACTGCAGATGTACTGTGTGGCAACATGCCTGTGGGTATCTCCCATGGCCATGTTTGACTGGGTCATGGACAATTGTGTGTGATGGGCATCGTGTACACATCCCTGTGGTGGCCCATGTGGCATACACCCATACTAGTCTGAGGTGTCACAATCCCGAAGGCTATGCAGACATTGTGGATGTCTGCTATGTCATGCGTAGGTCATGTCATGGTGTGACAATGTTGCAGACAGAACACCACATGCATGGGACATGTCATGTGCCATGTCACAACGTGTGCACACAATGCAGGGGCATAGGTCACATTGGTAACACCTGTGTGCTGGCCAGATCACAACTCACTATGTGGTACTGTGTGCATACCGCAAATGGCGTTCCAGTGCATGCTACACATGCAGCCATTGTAGAACACCTCCACCATTGTATGCATAGCTGACTGCACATATCACACCGATGGGTTATGTGGTGTCATGCCAGTGTATACTAACGGTTGTATCTACTGTACATGGGTGGCGTGTGTGTCGGGTGGTGCAACCTGTATACCGTGACTGGAGCAGACCCAGGTGTGCATGTCATACCTGGCCACATGGGGAATATCTATACACTGTAACATGCCTATTACTAGCAACAGTCTCACCTGCGATGGACCCATGGCTGTGCGACACACCAGAGGTACCTGTATAGGGGCGACACAACAGTATACACATTATCCATTACTGTAGCCACATTAAGCACTGTGCATGTCACATCATGTACCTGTGTGGTAGCATGTGTTATGCACATGTCTGCAAACACAACGTAGCATACTGTAGTATGCAGCTTGTATGGCCATATACCTGGCATGTGTTGGCACATTATGTGGTGTACTATGATACCCACACCTACGTCAGTTATCACACACACATGCAAGACTGACTTACCAGACAGCTCCAGGCTCGTTGGTTGGGAGACACCCACCTCCACGATGGCAGCGAGTGTTTCTGCATGGTGTTCCCTGGGTGTCCCCAGACAAGCCAGGAGCTCCTCCGTGTGTGTGAGTGGGTGCTGGGTTGGTGGCCCACCACCTGTCCCACCTTGTTCTCTGGCGATTGCGGCGGCATGCTGTTTCGCGTGCCGTATTAGGTCTGTGCAGTGTCGGCGGATCTGCTAGTAGGTGCGGTTGTTGCCACCCATGTTGTTCACCCTCCTGCGCATATCCTGCCACACGTCATCCCGCTGCTGTGCTTGTTGTGGCACATGGCTGAATAGTAGCTCGTAGTTGTCGTGGAGCAACGGTATAATCACGTCATCCTCCTGGTGGCTGAAGGCTGGCAGCCGTGAACGTGGCATTATCTGTAAGACATAATGATGGTGACAGGTCACATTTACACTGATGTACTGGCATACTGCTGGACATACATTGCTATGACATGTACAACATCTGCACAGTAATCTCTGCGATGCATCATGGCAGTGACACAGCTGACGTGTTGCTGTCACACCATTAAGCAGTGGGTTTCATATCATATCTGTGTGTCAACTCATCACACTGTACACACACCATGTTGATGGTAGCCTGCTGTGGACATGTGTACCTGCCTGCACCTGTGTTCATAGCAGTTGGCACGTGTCCCAATGTGCACACAGTTCTACTGTTCACCTGGATGCTGTGTATATGTCACTAGGCATCACGTACGCGGCCATTATGAACGTCAGCGGTGGCACTGCACACATACACATGGACACCTGTACATGCATGTGTTGTGCCATGTACATCTACACAGCACTGTACAGGTGTTGGCCAACCTGCCACGGCTCACCTGTATTGCACATGTGATACACATGGGACATTGTGTAACCATGTGACATTAGCAGGAAAGGTCATGCATAGCATGTGCGCACGCACGTTGTTCACACCAACACACAGCACCTGTGACACCACAGGGTGCATCAGTGCCACATTACTGCTGTGGACAGTTGATAGTGCAAGTGTCATTTGTCAATCGCACCATGTAGGACTGTGATAGCACGTGCAGCCTTGCTGGGCAGGGCTGCATGGTATGGCAGGGTATGTAACATACATGGCACAGGGATGTGTCCCACCTGGGGGGTACTGATATTGGCAGGGTGGCTGTCCATTCCATATGTCATTGCTGTGTGTATATGGACATTACACATGTCTATCATCATGGTGTGGACAATGGCCTTCTGCAAGGTAGGCTGCACGCTGCTTGGTGGGGTGTGTATGGTGCATGCAGGTATCGCACATCCATGCATACACATTACCCTGACAGGTGCTATGTGCTGCGATATTGTTCAACACAGTGCTGTATGTGCCCACACACTGCTATCCCATGCACATGGATGGTTGCCTGGACTGACATGGGTACCACATATGTCTACATCCAGTGCCTGCTGCCACCCCCATGTCAGCTGGTGCACCACACAGCACCATCCCTCCCACAGGGAGCGTGGTGTTGGGCACAGCATAGGTATCCATGTATGGGGACAGGGATGTTCACATAGCAGGGGCACTGATGGTATCATCCATCGGACCATACACGTATGGCACACCTCACACACACAGCCCATTCAGTATGTTGTTCGCAACACTGACACAGCTATACTGCTAGGCCAGGGACATTCCCAGACGTACATATACAGATGCGTGAACATCTGTCTGTGGCATGGGCTACAATAATGGTGGGGTTCGACACATACCGTGTTTGAGTGTGGCTGGCGCAGACCTTCTGTGCACATGTCTACACAGTAAGCCTGTTCTACAGTAGCCAGCTGTGATATGCTGTGCACATGTCAATTCTGCACATTGTGTTGGTGTCTGTCTGTCCACAGGCCAGTGGTGGGACACACAGGGGTATTAGTGAACATATATGCATGCCACCCTGTACTGCTGTACTGCTAGCTTCTCGGGTGCTAATGTGTCATGGACATGCACACCTTACCCGAACAGGTGGTAGTGGGTTGCCACCCGTACCCATCTCCTCTTGTGGGTTGCTATGATCCAACACCCTCTTTGTATTGTATGTTCAGGCTATGCACCTGTGTGGGGCATGTGGGCATGTAATGCACTACTGCGTACCTTTGCACCCATTGCAGAACATGTCACACAGGTACACTGGCAGCCATACACTTCACAGCTTGATGACGGTACAACACGTGTTGTACACATGTAACACATATCCTGTGGGACATGGTCATATGTACAGGCATGTCCAACAGTCACGCACCACTGCTACCCCTACATGATGGATATGCAGTACATGTGGCGGTACAGCAACTCTCACATGTAGTCATGCAATGCCCCCCTACCTACATGGCATGGTACTGCCTGTGGGGGATATGCGTCTGCATCCATGCTATGGCCATAGCTGACAGTTGTACATCGATATGTGCAACATACCTCATTTGGTGTTCTCATGGGTGCATGTTCAACATGGCTCCACATTGTTTGTGTCTGTCACACAGTCATTGTTGTACATGGTTTACTTGCCGGCCATGGCGTACTGTGTGTGATTCCATGTACTTCATTGGGATACCGGCATTATACATTATAACGGCGTATTCCAGCCATCACATAGCCTTCCTAGATGACACTGTTAGCCAGCCAGTAGGAGGTGTTCCACCATCTGCACATAGGTCACACAGTACGAGGGCGGCTGACACCCATTCTGGGGACAGGGTTCTGACAGCTGTGGATGGGTGTGATGCTGTTGACAACCATGACTGCACCTGATGGTCACATCTGGATGGGTAACATTCACAACACACACCTACCTTCACGTAGTAACACATCATCCACAACAATGGACATTCCTGCCAGAAGAATGTGTGCAGTATGTCTGTAGGACCACTGCAGGCACCACTGGTGGCCCCCAGCATGGCAGCCAACAGCACCAGTGTATATCCCATGGAACCATGGGTTACACCATTCACAACACACCTGTCTCAGATGAACCTGTTGTGGATCACAGTGCAGTTCCACACATCATGTTACACATGGCATCATGCACTGATATGTTGCGGACGTGTGAACGGCTGTGCAACTCAACATATGCACACATGACACATCACCTGGTACAACATGTCTGTCATACCACATGTTATTGTGACCGCCCTGTGATGGCATTATACAGGCTACGTGTACTGGGACATGTGATGGCTCACCGGTATATTCACCCTCTGGGTGTGTGTCTAGCCAGGTGTACAGTAGGCAGTTGTCTGAACAAAGGGACACTGTACATTGACCTACTCTGTCACTGCAACTGTTGACTATGCTCATACTGTACTTATACAGGCATGTGGTATCTGACCACTATGACAGTCCTGTTCGACCACACTGCTGTGGCACACATGACCTGCGGACATTTGCCTGGGGTGTGGAGCACACATGTACATCTTCACATGCTATACTGCCTCTGTGGCGGTGTCACATGACTGTCTCCAGCAGGGCTGTAACAGGCAGGCACGGCATGGGGTCATGTGGGACAATGCTTGCACCTTCCACTGTGCTGCACACAAGCAAGGCACACACACTAGTGCACGACTCACATTTATCTGCAGTGCCTGGGACCTGCCTCCATGCTCTGCACAGCACACCTGCAAGTACAGATTGTACACGGATCATACCTCCCAGGCACATACCTGGACTGCAGCACACCCAGGTGAGGGGATCCCACATCACACAATGTTTTGCACACATACTGGATATTTGATGAACACAATGCATCGTAGGTGCTCCATGTTCAGATACCCATGTTTGTGACCGCTAGACACATTGTAACACGCAACAGAGCTTACACTGTACACCACAGGTTACATGCTGTCTGTGTTGTCATACTGTACATTGGGCCTTGGACAGCTGCTACTGCCATGTGCTGACAGCAACCCACACTTCCCTAGAATGGACACCCATGTACCCACACGTGTGGGCATGCACTCCACCTAGCTGGGTGACACATTACACAACACATACCATACCTACACTACCCTCAGCATGCACGATACCTCCATGTGTCTGGTGTGTTAAACCTGGGGTTATCCCCCCTTTGGTAGATGAACATATATGCTTCACGGCCCTGCTAGCCACACCCTGGACACACACCCATCGCAGCATACATGGTACATGTGTTCTACAGCCAGTACTACTGACGTCTGCTGACAGGGGTTGTTAATGGCATGGCACCCCGGCAGATGGACAGTGTACATAACTATGCTGACACATATCACAGTGCACTTCCGTAGCATGTACGCAATGGTAGGGACCATGCTATTCCACACAGAGACATGGCAGTACTGGCCTTTTCACAGACGCCACGGTGGTGGTCATGTTCCATGCACATCTGCTGTATGGGCACATGTGCAGGCTGTTGCACGGTGGGTATATTCACATGTGTGGGGTGCATCACTTGACAGCCATGGTGGGTCCTCATGGTCCATCACATGCTCCAAGGCTAGCTACCTACACATGACTGCCACACAGGGCAGTGTGGGTCCTCAGGCAGTGTGGTGGTATGTCTGTGTTGTTTGGCTACATCCACATTCGATGACGCGTACAACAGTCACCCAGGCATTGCAGACTGAGATAATGTTGGCAACATGCCAGGCAATGGTGTACCTACCAGCAAAACACACTCTCACTCACTACAGGGTTGCAATCCATACATGGACATCGTAGTGTCCCTGTGGACACATACATGGTACTGCCATGCACATGTTGTGTCCTAAGACACTGTCCCACTGTCACCTTCCGATCTCCCTAGCTGTTATGTCCCACCAACCTGTTTGGTATGTGTCTCCACACCAGCCCACTGAATTCACTGCTAGCCTGTTGTCGGACATTGTGTACCTTGACCGTCACACTGCCGCATCTATCGCACTACACATGGGTGGCACTGCATTGCACGTGTGGGACTGCATTCGTACACCCATGACTGGACAATTCTGTATGGCACTGGGGCACATCCTCACAAATGTGCTTCACGCACTCATTGATGTCCTCCATGCCTTTACTGGCACCCTTGTTGGGCTTCTGTGTGCCACAGCACGCCACATACACATGCTGGCCACCTGTCATACCATTGCATGGGTGGTTGGTGTGGTACAGAGGGCAACAGATCACACATTGTCCTCACATTGCCCTTCAGCACCATTCCACGTTCTGGTATTGGCAATGTACACATCCACCGTCACATCATACCCTGTGTCTCAGGATGTTAGGCTATATGACTCCTGGACAGGACACACAGTGGTGCAAGCATATCATGCTACCTACTACATGTCAGGTACATGTGGCATTACACAGTCCTCAGTCATGGAGCCCCTCATGTTCACTATTTGCTTACATACACAACATGTCACAGAGTACTGTCCATGCCTAGATATCCCACATCTACATACCTGGCACCATTATAGCTCCACCAGCTCATACTGATAACAACCATATGGGTGTCGGTGTGGCAGATACATCATGTGGGTGTCATGGCATCAGGATGCATGACACATGGTGCATGCACATCACCTTTGCATAGCAGCATTCATCCACTGAGTATCACATGGATACTGTCCCCGTACATGCATATCAAATTGTACATGGTTGCTGTACACACACATGCCCCACATGGTGCTGTGGTTACCATATTCCACTGTGGCATGGGTAGACATCTGCAGGGCCACACATATCTGTACTGTGTGTGCTGCTGGTACATAGGTAGCCATTGTACCTGTGGCATACACACATCTACACACGGGCAGGGTTACAATACCACATTCGTGGTGTACCTTCCACAACGGCTACGACTTTACATGGCACAGCATTACCATGCCATGATGTGTACCAGGCTCAGACAGTTTACATATGCGGCTGACAGACGGGAAACACATCTGTACACATCTGCATACCACATACACAGGGGTGTCTTCTGCTCTGACATGGACCATGTCCTCCGCATTACTGATGCATGTAGTACTCATACATGGCAATTGCAGTGGGCAGTGTGAACGGAACACTCATGGATATGTGCACACATGCCACATTGCATGGGCTGGGCTTCTGTGTTACTTCCGCAGACACAACACACACCATGCTGTGGAACATAGGTCCTGTGCACATCCCACAGGGACACACAGTGGCACTGTTCATGTGATAGCTCCCTTGCTGTTTGAGTGACACGTAGTCATGGTACCACCACAGCGGCAGTACTGTGTAGACATGCAGTTGACACCCACCTCTGCTGTTCACTGGACACTACCATGGGGAGGTGACACTACTGTGTACACTGCACATGTGTTTACACATGGACCTGCCGGACTTCATTGTTGCCCACATTGCACCTGCTACAGATCGTTTGGCCATGGTTACTTGGTGTTCCTTCCATTTCGGATGGCTATTATGCTACTACTCTGTCCCATATGTACAGGCCATACGTATCCTGTTGTTGTACATACCAATAGGCCATAACTCCATTATGCATGATATGCCTGTGATACTGTGTTTGATGTCTGTCATATCCACCATGACAGCTTTACATTACACATAATTGACATAGTATCCCCTACTGCAAGGCATACGTGCACGTCGTGCACACATTACATATGACATCGACGGTATATGCCCATACACATGTGTGCTGTGACAGTATACATACATGTCCTATCCCCTGCTATGGCACTTCCTTGTTGGACATCCACTGCCAGCATCGGCGTGTGGTGTGGCATTGTTCTGTGTTATGCCCCCCTGTGGCAGCCCTTGTGTTATCCTGGCTGTGTACATGATGTCCCACTGCTGTGCACACGGTGTCCACAGTCGTTGGTATGCTCAGCAGGATAGCACTACATAACCACCTTTCACCACTCTCTGCATTATGGACAAGTATCCTTACTTACAAACGCCATTCACATACAGTACAGCTTCGTCATACACATCATGCGTTACACACCCGTACATATTGTGGGTTCTACATACCTTGTCTGTGTTTCCTTCCGTTTATCGTTGTGTGTATCGCTATTCCGTTTTCTCACTCTATCCGTTTTGGAGTAGTAGTTCGGTATGAGCATACGGTTTGAATATCCTGGGAGTCATCCTTATATCCGTTGTTACCTGCAACATGTGGGTTCATCACACCAATAGCTGTTCCTCAGTGTGTACTTGTGCGCATATCACCTGTGCATCTACTCCATTCATACATTACGCGTCGTAACTAGGGCATGGTTGCATTCCTCACCTGGGCGTTGGCTATTTGCCCTACCTTCGTGGAGATGGTCTGTATTGTGTTATGTTATGTGTAACTGCAGCCGCTATGTGTGGCGTCAGGTACATTTCGCAGTGGTGTTAGCCGTGGATTGTGTGTGTTGGGTATGGTATTATGTTCGACATGTGGGTGTCCCTGTCCTGACGGCGTCTGTTGATGGAGTTTTGCATTCTGATGTGTAACATAGCTGTTGTATTCCTTTAAACAATGGATGCAGGTATGCATCCACTGTTGATAGTGTTTCCCACGCGAGATGTTGCGGTTATGCAGCTGTCATTGACTGACTGTATGTTTGTGCTGCTATTACGGCTTGTATCCCTTTGATATGTGCGATGGGGAATATCGGAGGTTGTAGGTGACGGATACGGGTTGTGGGCCTTGCATCTCTACATACACGGTATGCTTGTCTGTGTGCTCCATCCCTGCCTGGGGAGTTGACAGTTACTTGTCTGTTGTTCTGGGAGTGTAGGTTGTGTTGTTGTCATGTGGTGTTGGTATCGCCTGCGTGTGTGCTTCCTGCATGTATTCCTCCGTCACATCGGTGGTATATCTGCGGTTGTTTGTATGTGACGACTATCCCTTGTCATTCTGTCCCGGATATTTACAGTCATTGTGGTCCCGTACTTGGGATGGCCTGTTTGCTAGTGGTTGCCACCTATTCAGGTGGCGATTGCTTGTTTGACACTTGGGGAACACACAGCGGTGTTTACGGGCCGATACGTGGCCACGATCAGTACCGGGGTAGCACATGCGTATTTCCGCGGTACATACCTATTGCTGTGTAACTTTGCCGACGTATCGTTTTGCAATTAGCATGTCAGTGTCATACATATGGTCATGATTTGTACATACATCCTTTCCATTTCATGTGTGGTATATTCCTGTGGTACATTCCGGGACATTTTCACTTTGCATCATTATACGTCGCCACACGCCTAGCCAGGGAGGGGCTCTCAGTACTACTTTGGGAGTACTGGTGTACATACGCCTGAGGTTACTATACTGTATGCCTACACATGTTATTCCACTCCGCCTGTCACATGGCACCAACATACACATTTTACAGTGGCACACACATTACACTCGCACAGCAAGACACACGGCACCCTCACCGCACACATACACATACTGCGGCAGTCACAGGGACGGTTGCACACAGTACCTGCGTGGCCTGCATCACCAGCGGCAGTGTCTACCTCCCCCCTCATATTATCATAGTATTACCCGCACATGTACTGTTACTGTACTGTGGCCTGGCGATCATCCCGACCCGCGGTTAGGCATTTCGGTATGTTGACCTTTCCATGGGTGGCGGTTTCCTCTTCTGTTAAACCTCCCGGATGCTCCGGTTGTCTTTCACTATGTTTACTATGCACAGATATCGCGTGTTACTTCTCTGTCACCTTACATCCCTCTGATTCCCTGTCTTCCCTGTTGTACTTATATGTATATGTGTACATATATTTCTATGTGTGTAATTATATCTATCTCCATATCTGTATATGCACATATCTACATGTCTATATGTATACACCTTGCGCGGAACGTGGCAGCATACAGCAACGCCGTCTGCTGTAGGACCAGCGTCACGGTTCAGGTGTTGGCGTTCCATGCTCCGCTGGCTGTTGGGTGTGCAGTGTTTGGGTGCTGCCTATGTTGGAGTCACACATGGGGCCACCCATACGGTACACTTTACGGGTGGCCATGTTTGTGTGCCGTCCATTTCACTGTGTGTGCAGGTAGGGAGGTGTCAGTCCATGGGGCCTACGCTGTCAGAGTATGTGCTATCGTTCCCTCTTTGCCAGGGCATAGGCATATTGGGTATGCCTCCATCTGCCTACTGGGGCTGGCACAGTGTGTTCATGGTCCTGAACCCTCTGTGCCTGGACTGGCCTTGGCAGTTGTGGTGGGCTTTGTGGCCCTTCACCATTATGTCCCTGCAGCAGCTGCTTCCGCAGGATCATATTATGTAGCATGGCACATACTATGAATATGTGGGCACATGTGCCTGGAGAGTACTGCAGGGCTCCACGGATGTATCCAAGCACCGGAACCATGATTTCAGCATCCCAAACACACGCTCTATGATTATTCTGGTTTGTGCGTGTGCCTCATTATGGCGTTCTTGCATGTGTGTGTGTGCATTTCTGATGGGAGTCACCATCCACGGCTCCAGTGCATAGCCAGCATCCCCCACAAGGTGGCCTTGTGGGATGTCCCCCCTGGCGAATACCTGGTACAGCTGTGAGGCATGCCAGATATGGGAGTCATGGTAGCTTCCAGGGCTGCCAGCACACACATCCATGATAATGCCCTGCGCATTGCACACAACCTGGCAATTGATGGAGGGGAATCCCTTGCGGTTTATGTAGCATCTACCCTGCTCCCCAGGTGGTGACTTGATTTGTATGTGCGTACAGTCTATCGCACCCAGTACCTCTGGGTATTGTGCCACACGGTGGAAGTGGCGCATATTGCTAGCCAACTCCTCCTGAGATCTGGGGAAGTATATATGCTCATTGGCATGTGGTAACATGGCATCCAGAAACTGGTGTAGTACCCTGGATGCTGATGCCTGTGAGATGCCCATTATATCCCCAGTTGGCCTTTGAAAGGTACCTGTGGCCAGTATTCGCAAGCTTACACATACCTTTGTGTCCACTGGGATGGGCTCCCCTCTGTTGTTTCTTGTTCTCAGGCGTGGCTGGCACAGCTCCACTATTTTCTGTAATGTGTCCCTATCCACCCTGTAACGCTCTACTATCTCCAGGTCTTGTAGCCCCTGGTAGGTTACCCTTGGTCTGAACACTCTCCTTCTCCTCTGAGGCCTATGGTAGTTGTCGGCACCCTCCTCCACAACTCCGTCTGTCTCTAACACATGCTGATGGATCACGGCCACGGCGGCACCCAACATGTACATTTTAAAAGTTCCCCGTGTGTTTACACCTATAGTGCGGCGTTTGGGAATACATGGCTGTGTGTTGTGTGCATTCACACTTTATACTGTTGTGCTGTACACCCGGTGATGTCATAGGGTGTGTCTGTGCGGCTGTATCTGGGGATTATCTTCCGTGTTTTACCGTTGGCACTGCAACGCTGTTGCCTTTGGTGTTGCATTACTCTTGCCTGCATTGGATTAGCTTTCGACCTTACCTTACTGTTTCTGCACGTTGTGCCTACTATTTCCTGGCTTGCATCCTGCAGAGCCCTGTCATGTGTAGTTTCTGGGACATGGCATATCGTGCGTTTTGTCTGCAGCCGCCGTTATGCTGCCTGTCTACTTGGCTCTGCTGTGTCAGTTCTTCACTCTTTGCAATCTGCTACCTCCCCTACTTTCTTTGCATTCATATGCCTCCCCTATCCCGTTTTGCAGGTTTCTGCATGCAGAGTTGTCAGTTGCCGCCAATTGACCTTCGTGGGTTGATTACTGTTGATTGCTCATTACTACTCCAATTACACTGCTTCCGCATTTCCTCATATTCTTAGCATCACCTTCCTGTATCTGTTGTTGTTGGTGGGGCGGGCATCACATGACTGGGTTAAGGGAACGTAGTCATCCTGATGCACATGCATCTCTGTGCGCATTGTGTGCTCTCAGCTCAACTATTTCCCCACACGCCGGTCCTGCTGCTGTGATGTGCAATGTACAGCCCATGTTTGCTGGGCTCCAATGTGCTTCCTCCTACAGTGGCACACCCCTCTGCAGGTGACATGTATTCCCTCTGAGCCACTCCTCGGTGTATTACCGCTGCGCCATTTGGTACAGCCTTACGCCGGCGGGGGTTTCTCGATTCAGTATTATCTGCCTCATTTGCATGGCATTGACTACTAATTCATAGTTACCGCGCCAAACACTGCCGCGACTCCTTGGCAACCCTTACACCGTGGATGTGGCTTTCCATGCATACCATGGTGTATTGTGGCTGTGAAGCTGATGTGTATTACACTGCTCTTTTATGACATTGTCATATTATTTCATTGTTTAGCACCTTCCGCGGACATGTCCTGGGGTTCTGCTGTGAGTTTCTGTGGACATACTATTTATGTCATTATTTACATGTTGTGCATGTTTTCTTTTGACATTCTCTGTGTCTTTCGCCATTGGTATGTGGCAACAGTGTGATACCTGACGTTGACAGCCTTCCGTTACTCCTATGTCATGTTTGGGTAAATGTAAACTGTTTTTTTTGGTTTACATTGCCGTGCCCTTATGCTACGCCTGCGCCACTTCGTGGATCGCTATATGCCTTCATTTGCATGGTGCAACACTGCACATGGGGTGCTTAGCATACCTACGCCAGAGGCGGCGCAAATCTGGCGCACGCCGGTAGTGCACGTGGAATTGGATCGTACCTGAATCGCTCGGCGGCCATATTTGGCGTTATAAAGCCTACGCTTATGCGTCCGCCTGGCGCAACGTTCATGAATCCTGGGGATTGTCTAAAACATTCAGAGATCTAAAAAATGTAGGACATTCCCTTCTTTCCTAAAGAGAATGGTAAAGAGTGGTGGAACTATTCAAAGCAGCTATGAATTTCTCCATATCTGTCTTGGAAACATTCAAATAAAAATCAAATCATCTATATATTGTTTATAAAATGAAACAAATTTAAAATGATCCAAAGAAAGTATAAACTCATTTTCTCTTTAACTTATAATGAAATTGTGAAAGCTGAGGAGATGATTGCACCCATAGCTATGCCATTCA
Source organism: Protopterus annectens (assembly GCF_019279795.1). Taxonomy (NCBI): domain Eukaryota; kingdom Metazoa; phylum Chordata; order Ceratodontiformes; family Protopteridae; genus Protopterus; species Protopterus annectens. The sequence goes on from NC_056734.1 coordinate 277,320,510, forward strand.
ATTGGTGGTATATGTTGTTAGTCAAAACTAAATCTAACCTGTCAAATTGTATTAACATAGTTATTACTGAATGTGTAAATGTTCTTAAATAAGGCCTAACAACATCTATACCAAGGTTGTGAACAATACAGGTGTATAAAGAATCTACATCCATAGTAACAATAAATGTTTCAGTATCAGTAAAATTATAATTTTTAAGTAAATCCAAAATATCCATGAATCTTTAAAATAAAATCTAGTACCTTAAACTACAGAATTTAACATTTTAGCTAAATAAATTGACAAACATTTGGTTTTACTCTTAGCAGCAGCAGCACCAGCAGCAACTAAAATTGGCCTAAGAGGTGGATCAAAACAGTTGTTAGGAATTTTCGGAAATCCAAAAATTCTACCTATTTGTAGATGATCAACCTTAAAAAATACACAAGTGTTAAGATCTATCTAACCTTGATGAAACAGATTTAATAGGTAACAATCAATGAACTTATAATTATTGAGCATTTGATGTTTGGTTACCGTCTTATGACAAGTATCATCAGCTGAGTATTCTTTTAACTTTGTAATGTATGTGTTATGATCCATAATCATGATACCACTACCCTTGTCTGCATTCATTATAAAAATGCTAGCAGAATTTGTTAACTCATGTAACCAAGACCTTTCTTCAGACATGATATTATACCATTGTCTCTTCTGATCATTGTTCAACAACTGTCTGATGTCTTTGTCACATGTGTCAGAAAAAGCTTGCAAAGTAAAAATAAGACTGAAATTAATGAAACTTTTTTTTGTACATAAATGCTTGTCAGTAGAACTAATACCATTTCAATCAGCCATAATGTAGTGTAAATTAAATTTGAAGGCAAATAATCTCAAATATTTGACATTTACTAATTTTTTTCTGAGAAGAAGGAATAAAAGAAAATCCTCTCTGAAGAGTACCAACATGAGCATCATTCAGTAAAAATGAACTGAGGTTGAAAACTGGACAAAAGGAATCTGCTTCTGCTAACTGTGCTGTCATCCCCAATTCTCTTCTCTGCCTCTCAGTCTTCCCTGTGAGTTGCCGCTCAGCTGTTGAAAATGAAAATGACTCAATTGTGTAGTCATTTGATGACTCATTGAAAAATCCATGCAATAGTCATTCACTACTTCCTTGTCTTCTGACAATGCAGAAGCTGCTGAGGTAAATCCCTCAAACCAATTCTATCTCAGAATCTATCAAGGGAATTCTGAATAGTAACATTATTATTAAAGGCTGAAAGGCTACTATTTTGTCAGCACTACTCAAAGAAAAATTGTTGCTAAGCAAATACGTTTTGTTATTTTGATAAGCCTCTCTATATCAAGCCAAATTTTTCTGTTTTTGTTAACAGTGGTAGTGACATGCCACTGAAGTTTAACAAAAACACAGTCATATAAATGTACATACCCAGCAAGCCATGAATGTTTTTTAATCTTTCTGTTGAGGGAGTGAACTTCTTTTAAAGCCTTGATCTTAATACCATTATGTTCCATTAGATGTCTGAGTACTTTTAAACCGGTTTTGTTATATAAGTCAATCAAATCAGAATAAATCTTGTATCTAATTGTGATTCTGTTAGGAAACTTATACAACTTTAGACCTAATGGAACTTGTTTTACCACTAAACATTGCTCTAAATAAAAGTAGTCATACTCAAGGTCCTTAAGTTTTAGAAGTTTAAGTTCCAATTCTAAAATACAAGACTTATGGATCCCCTCAAAAAGCAGCATTATTATGGTCCAAGATTAATTTACTGTTTGCCAAAATAAGGATTAACAGAGTTGACTAATTAATATTCAATGGAATTGTCATGAATATCAAGGATGTCAGCTAACAAAGTCTCAGTATTGATGTTAATATCAGAACGCACATTTGAAGTTAAAAAAAAACAGTGTTTTGAGGCTCTGGAACCACTACTAGCATTTTGGAAAAAATGGAGTGAGCTTGTGTTATTAAACAGGTTAAAGATTGTGTGAAACCAACCAAATCCTCAATTGCAGAATGGACAAAAAGATCAAGATTAAGATCATTATTACATCCAATAGTGTGATCTGAGTCCACTGGAACTTCCATTGTGACACGCCAAATCATACACCAACAGTAAATAAAACCACCAAACGAATCACTGCAGATGCCAAAGTGCAAAAAAAAAATTACTAAACTAAAAAACAAACACTAAAATGAAAAAACAGTAAACTAAAATTAATAGTTTAGCACTTGCATTCTTTTATTGCTGTAAAGAACTCCTTCAGCACTATCCACATGACAACTGTTCACTCATATTTATAACATTACCAATCATGACACTTCTTAGCTGACACTCAAAATCATAACAATGGAGGGGCGTGGCCAAGGATGAACACAGGATAGCAGCAGATTTCTTCAGCTCCACCAATTTCATTACATTGACAGGAATTAATTACTTAAAAAAATAATTCTTGAAGTAATTTTCTTTCTAAATATGTTTGTCTTATATAGTTCTTGAACTATATCTAAAAAAGAAAGGAAATCTTAATAATATTCCTGTCAGAAATTACTTTGGAAATTTTCCTGTCAGTTTATCAGTCTGAAATGAGTTCCAGTAAGACAAATTCTCAAGACTCCAGCATCAAGAAAGAACTTCAGTCTCTGATAATTATAGTCCAGCAACTTACTGCTAAGATGGATAAAATGGATACTAAAATAGACACTTTCATAGAAAAACTACAAAACAAATAGACTTGTTACATATGGACCTGCAACAACAGAAGATCCAGATGACAGGCATAGAAGAAGCTGTGAATGACATGGAAAATAAAATACAAGAACAGGAAATCAACATTGAGTTTCTACTGAAACAAAATACACATTTACAAACAAAGCTGGATGACCTGGAAAATAGATCTAGGCGTTAATAACATTAGGATTTTTGGACTGCCAGAAAATATTGAAGGTAACAATATTACTTCTTTTTAACAACATGGCTCCCTAAAACTTTAGATTTACCAGAAGCATTCTCTTTTGGTATCGAAGAGCACATAGATCTATAGCTAATACTAACTCAAACAAAAACTATCCTAGATCAGTTATAGTTAGATTTCTATCATCTTTTGATAAAGAGATGGTTCTTAAATCTGCTTGGGCTAAAGCTCCTGTTAAGTTTAATGAGACAACTGTGCTTTTGACAATGACTATTCTTCCATGGTAATTGCTAAAAGAAAAGTTTTTCTGCCACTAATAAGGGAGCTTAAAAAGCACAGTTTAAAACATACCTTCTGTTTCCTGCCAAGCTTAAAATCTTCCTTCCTGATGGTCCTAAGGTCTTGATGATTTAGACTCTGCTTTACTGTTTGTCAAAGAAAAAGGATTTTGGATAAAATAGAAGAAATGGAATGGGCTAGTTCTTCATTAAAGAGATTGGCAACTGAAGCTTCCTGGAAGACTTCAGAGAAGAAGAAGAGACTAAAAACAAATGATTTGTTATATGTTTTTCTCTCTCATCATTTTAGTTCATTATTAATCTTTTGAATATAGTTCCTGCATTTCCAGAAAGCCACAAATATTTTGGAAAAGATTTAATCAAAGTTATTCTCTATGTGCAAAGAAATGTTTTGTTTCATAACCAGTCAAAATGCCTGAGGATTTAATGGCAGGCTGTGACTCGATTTGTTTTCTTTCTGAAAAAGTAAGGTTAGTAATTTGATACATTTTTTTATCTTTACCTTTTTTTCCTTCTTTTACTATTTTCTTTGTTTAAACAATGACATTCTATTTAGATTATGTAGTGGGTAAAGGGTGGGGAAGGGCAGGAGAGAACAGTAATGAAAATATCATTAACAGAATAATAACATATTTATTTCTTGTAAAAGTTTATAAGTTCTTCAAATGCTATTTCTAATTATACTTTCTTGATTATACTGCTTATGCTTGTTTGTAAATAATCTGTCATGCTTTAACTAATAATAATCAGAACTAAATAAGAGTAAATAATATGTTTTATTTTAACTCTATTAATATAAACAGTAAGTGACATTCCATTGTATATACTTCTTACAGCTTTCTCTTATATTTTTTTATTTCTGCCCCACTCCCTTTTATTTTCTACTCTCTTTTCTTTTCTTTATTAATATATAGAAATGCTTTTGACTGTGTGGGCACAGTGAATAATAGGATTTGTATGAAAATTGAGTTGGGAGAAGAATGCTGAGTTTTATTACTTGTTGGTAATTTTGAGTTTAATTTCACTTGCATAGAGGCTGTGATGATCTGTGGAATACATTGTGGAGGTTCTGTCATGTTTAGATGCATTTACACTGCTAAATGAATGTTTGTCACTAGTTTTAATAAGTTTCCCAAAATGTTAAGAGAGACAATCTGGGATGTGGGCTGTCTTATGCATAATGTCCTTGAGTTACCTCAGAATCTTCAAATCACAGAATTCTCACAGAGAAACTGAAAGCAGTTAGTATAAACATTGACAAGGTTATCACACTGACACACCACAGATTCAGGAAAAATACTCTGTTCATAAAATATGTCAGTTATAATGAGTTTAAATGATGTAGTTTCTTGTAGTAAGTAAATGTCTTATTTTAGAAGGCATAAAAATGAAACATTTATTTAAATGTTTTTGAAAATCTACTTAACAGCAGCATAATAATCTGTGTTAAAAATTTGTGTTCCAAACATATACTTTACTATAACTCATTTAATTCATCTGATTGACAAACATAAATAATCTTATAACTCTATTTTGGAAGAAATGTCATGTGATATATTTTAAAGCAGTAGGTTAGCATGATTGTAAAATCTGGTTACCAATATGTGTTTGCTGTGCATTATTTTGTATAAAGCAGACAGATTTATTCTAGGGACAGCAAGTAGGACAGTGCTCTACAAAGGCACAACTCAGTGAGATCAGATATATATATGTGTGTGTGTGTGTGTGTGTGTGTGTGTGTGTGTGTGTGTGTGTGTGTGTGTGAGTGTGATGGCTTTTTTTTTTTTCTCTAAGAATCTGCATAACTATCTAATATGATTTATAATAATTTCTGTGAATACAATATTTTACTCTATTGACAAAATGAATGTTTGCCACAAGTTTTAATAAGTTTCCGCCAAAATGTTAAGGAGACAATCTGGGATGTGGGCTGTCTCATGCATAGAGTCCAAGAGTTTCCTCAGAAGCTTCACTCACAGAATTTTCACAGAGAAACTGAAAGCAGTTAGTATAAACATTGACAAGGTTATCACACTGACACACCACAGATTCAGGAAAAATACTCTATTCATAAAATATGTCAGTTATGATGAGTTTAGATGATGTATTTCTTGTAGCAAGTAAATATCTTATTTTAGAAGGCATAGAAAATGAAACATTTATTTAAATGTTTTTGAAAATCTACTTAACAGTAGCATAATAATCTGTGTTAAAAACTTGTGTCCCAAACATATACTTTACTATAACTCATTTAATTCATCTGATTGACAAGCATAAATAATCTTATAACTCTATTCTAGAAGAAATGTCATGTGATATATTTTAAAGCAGTAGGTTAGCATGATTGTAAAATCTGGTTACTAATATGTGTTTGCTGTGCATTATTTTGTATAAAGCAGACAGATTTATTCTAGGGACAGCAAGTAAGATTGTGCTCTACAAAGACACAACTCAGTGAGATCATATATATATATATATATATATATGTATATATATGTATATATATGTGTATGTGTGTGTGTGTGTGTGTATGTGTGTGTATGTATGTATATATGTGTATGTGTATGTGTGTGTGTGTGTGTGTATATGTGTGTGTGTATATGTATGTGATGGCTTTTTTTTTTTTTTTTTTTTTTTTTAGGTAATAACACAGGTGTTTCTGAGAATCTGCATAACTATGCAATATGATTTATAATAATTTTTATGAATACAATATTTTACTCTATTGACAATAATGAGTTTAAGTAAATGCTCATATACAAACAATTCAAGATTTTTTTTGGAAGCTGTTGATAGAATTCACGACAGAAAATAGATGCATCTTAATGCATGTAATGTCTGAATCATATTAGCCAAAGTTTTTGATTTAAATGAATGTTAGAACATAATTTTCTCTCCTCTTGATTTCTAACATTAAGATTATTTGAATGCTATTAGAATACAAGTGTTATATATTACATAGATCTATATAATAGTATGAACAGTTTTTAAAAAAAAAAAAAAAAAAAAGTTTATTTTAGTTTATATGATGCTGTTTTACCAAATGTGTAGTTTTGTCTTGATAGATAATTGAATTGAAAACTGTTAACCTCAGTTAAATATAACTAGTATTAAATTGATACGGTGGTAGCTGAGGTACTGCTGCTTAGGGTAGGGGTTAACTTGAGTAGTAAATACTGCTCTAAGTTGGAGTTTTCAACTCCAGGCGGGATGCAAGGTTTAATCCTTACATTATTTTCACTTGTTCATTGTTATATGTATATAGTTTTGACATCCACAATATATTTTGTACACTCATTGTCACTACAAACAAAATTGAATCCTATACAAAATCCCATAAGAGATTTAATAAATACAGCTATATTTAAAGGTACACCTAAAAGAGGAGATGTAACATTATTTATCTGGTTATTTGTTATTTCGATCATAAGATTCTTGAGTTTTAAAAATGCCAAATGACATCTTTAAAAGGAATTTCTTTAAACATTAATGGATTGAATAATCCGTGTAAAAGGGCAAGCCTAATAAGATACATTAATCTACACAAGGCCAATCTAGTCTTCCTGCAAGAAACCCATCTCTTGAAAAAAAGATATTGATAAACTAGCCACTAATAAGTATACAGTATTGGTTAGTTCAGAGCACACTCAGAAAAAAGAGGAGTGGCTATTTTATGGAATAAAAGTATGCCCATTCCTAAAACCATTAAGTCTTATCAGGATGACAAAGGAATGTTTTGTATGGTTACAATACAAATTAATGAGAAGACTTACACTTTAATTAATGTATATTGGATACCTGGAATTGGTATTAATACAGTGAAACATCATATTGATAAGATCATATCATTCTCTATAGGGATATTATTTTAGCTGGTGATTTTAATTGTATACTACATGAAAGTGATACTACCACTATAAAGAAAAGAAGAATTACATCTAATGCAAAACATTTAAATGATTTTGCTAATTCTTATCATTTGAATGATATTAATAATCAGATAGAGTCAAAATCATTACCATACACCTTTTTTCTAACAGATACAAAACTTATTCAAAAATAGATAGGGTCTTTATTTCTAACCAGATGGTAACAGATTTAATTAATTCCAAAATCATTTCATGTCCTATATCTGATCATAACTCAATTGTTTTTGAATTCATGATAAAAAAAACTCATAATGTTCAGATCAAAAGGATACCAGCATACTTAACTCAGCTAAAAGACTATAAAGAATATATACTTTCAGAAGTACAACATTTTCTAGACATAAATAATACTCCTGAAGTCTCCATTGTCTATGTTTGGGATGCCTTAAAATCATATCTATATGGACAAAGTATCAGATGGTATAATAACAAAAGGAAATCTTGGGATAAGGAATTGTTAGATATTCAAAGTAAACTGGACTCTTATAAGCATAATAATAAAGAAAATATTATGGACAAGAAAGTTATTGAAGAAATAAACAAACTAAATGAGAAATACAAAGAAATTTTAACTCATAAAGTTAAAATAACTTTAGAGAAATACAAGTTTTTGTCTTATTCAATAAGCCCCAAATACTTACATAGACTTAAAAATAAAACAAAAGATTGAATAAACAAAACCATATCAAAGAAATCTTTTCTCTAAGGAAAAGAAGAATGTTTCTAGTATACCAGAAATACTGGACGAATTTAGAAATCACTTTCACAAGATTAACCATAACAACATTAACATGGAACCTAAAGATAAAATAAAGGAGTTTATAACCACAAACATGAATAAAAAGCTTAATAAACAACAGATTAAACTATTGGACAAGAGTATTTCATATACAGAAGTTATTACACAAATAAATAAGCTTAAATCAAACAAAGCACCGGGTAATGATGGTATTATACCAGAGATATATAAAATCCTTTCTAAAACTACATATTCATTAATACATAAGGTTTTATTCTGGCCCAAACTGAGTTAATAACCCCCATCTTGGCAATATACATTTATTTCACCAATTTTAAAACCTAATAAAGATCCAACTAGATGTTCTTCATATCGACCCATCTCATTACTTAATGTTGATTATAAAATGTTTATGAGTATTTTTGCTGATAGATTGAAGACAATTATCCCGGCATTATAGACATAGATCAGACGGGCTTCATTGTAAATAGAAATACTTTTGATAATATAAGAAGAACTTTAACATTAATTGATTTTGCAAATAGGAAAAAGAAAGATTTAACACTTATTAGTCTTGATATAGGTTCAGCATTTGATTCAGTAAGTTGGAACTATCTGTTTACCTTACTGAAATGCACAAATTTCTCTGATGCATTTGTAAATTTAATTGAGCATTTATACAAAGGAAGCTGGCTTATATTAAGGTAGGAACATATGTTTCACAAAAATACCCATTCTTAAAGGTACAAAGCAAGGATGTCCACTTTCTCCACTATTATTCACTTTAGTAATGGAGCCTTGGGCTAATTTGATTAGAAACAGTACTGACATAGAGGGTTTTGAAATAGAAGAAAATACAACATCAAAAATTCAACGCAGATGATGTTCTAATTACATCAACAGGATCTAATTCTTCTATGCAGTCTTTATTTGATAAAATGATGAATTTTAAAAGTATTTCTGGTTTAATATTCAATGAAGAAAAAACTAAAATACTACCTATATATACACGAAAAAATACTCTCATTAGTGATTTTACTAAATATGTACCCAACTCAGGTCAGATAACTTATTTAGGTATAATACTATCTAAAGATATTAAATCTATTATATATAATAACTATAATACCTGTTTTCTTAATATACAAAATCTTTTAATACCTGGAATAATATGTTTTTACTATGGAGGAGAGACTTACAATTATTAAAATGATAATATTCCCCAAGATTTTATACTTAATACAATCAATAATACTTTCACCTACAAAAATAACTATCAAGAAACTGAATACACTAATGTTAAATTTCTTATGGGCACCTAATAGACCTAGGATTGCATTAAAGAAACATACTAATAGCTGGTCTCAAGGGGTATTTCTTTTCCAGACTTTAATTTATATATTATCTCTTCTATTATAAAAGTTATTACTTTATTAATAGATCGGTCATATGTCAAAATGGAAAGATTATTGGGAGCTAATTAGTATGCACTTCATGAAAATCTCCTTAACACATAAAAATATGATTATAAATAACTCCATGTTGTGGTTGCTAAAGGAATTTTGTACTTCACCTATTACACCTAAACATATGGTCTGTTACCCATTAAATATTATTATTAGTTATCGTAACTTTATATTCATGCACCCTAAGTATAGGGAATGGAATTTTATTGTATTCCTATAATTTATACTCAGGGTATGCTTATGTCATCTACTTCTGAAGGAGCTCATTTAGCTATAGATAATAATCTAAAGTACTGGTATCAGCTGATATCTGATAATAAAGTTAAAAATCTAGATTTCTTAAAACAAGAATTTGATCTAAGAGAAACTTGCTGGTTAGAGGTTCAGATCTTTAGACAACATCTCATTGATAGAATAGATCTAATGTCTATAACAGTTAAAGAATCTATTCCAAAACTGATTGATTACTTGATAATAAATTTACAGCATAAAGTTTCTGATAAAGGTAAACTTTCATATATACATAAAATTATCAGACAAGAAACTTTTTACAATGTAGATTCATACTGGAATTATTTCACCTCTATTAATGGGGACCCACCAACTCAACAAGATAAACAATATATATTGGAATCTGCTTATAGAACTACATCTTCCATTGTCTGGAGACTTTATACATGGAAATTTTTACATAGATCTTTTATACACCTTTGATGATGAATAAAATTAATAATAAAGATAATCTATGTAAGAGATGTAATGTAGAAATTAATGCTGACTGGGCTCATATGTTTTATGACTGTATGAAGTTGAAAGAATACTGGAAGTCAATTAATGAATTTTGCAGGCTCTTTTTACAGATAATTTCATTATTTCTAAGTCTCTTATATTATTCAACACACCTGTACCTCAATGTGTTAAAAGATTAAGCTTCCCTTGTTATGGTCTATCCTAGCAGTGGCTAGGAAAATAATAACTAGAAATTGGATTTCAGATACACCTCCTTCGTTCAATGAATTTAAAAATGTTATGAATATAATGTGTCATATGGAAATAAGCACAATTAGAATGAGAACAACTAGAAAAACATCACACTTTATTGTATGGGATAATTTACAAAATTTGTTAAAAAAATTCTAATTTCAATAGCACAGTATTTTAGTTTAATTAATTGATCTTATTGTAGTGGATGTCTTTGTAAATACTTTAGTTGTTTTGTTGAATATTATAATAATACCTATTTTTAATTATTTGTATAAAATTGTTATGATATTTCTCTTATATGTTAAAACAATAAACTTGTTTTGAAAAAAAAAAATCATAACAATGTAACCACTTAAAAATAAATAAATATCCACTAAATTTAGTTATACACAAATAATATTCACTGTTTCTCAACAAATAATTTGCGCTTTCAAAATACATTTTATATTAATTGATCTGTTGAGACCTGGACATTTATTGGCTGCAAGTCAGTTTCCATTTAAATTATTTAATTTCCAGGATGTTAGTAACATCATCCATACTGAAATCAGTGGTCATTTGGTCTAAGGCAAATATATGAACACTTTAAAGTCATTGCAATGCATTTTATGTTTGGCCAAGACATTAGTTAAATCTCCTTTTAAAATTAGCAATTTGACTAATAGGGCTATAGCCATCCTTTTATACACCATTGTAATGGAGTAGTTATTCATTACCAACAATTCTTGTTGGAAGTCTGTCTAGTTAATACAAAAATGTAGCTGTCTGTCATAAAGAAACAGAGCTATTTGCATTATTTACAATATTTTGTTTATGCTATTGTTATTTATATTATGACATGACTCTTGCAAAATTTTGACAGATGTATGTGTGTTTTTATATATATATATATATATATATATATATATATATATATATATATATATATATATATCTACACACACACACACATTTTATATATATATATATATATATATATATATATATATATATATTAACTCTCAAAATGTCTGCTTTTTTTCCTCTAGCTACTTCAGTGTCTCACCTCAGCTTACTGCTTCTGCCTAACTATACCCTCTTAGTTGCTCACCTCTCCATAAAATCTATCTCTGTCTGCATTTTCAACTACTTTTTTTTTCAAAACTCCAAGAAGTTACCTTATGGCTCCTTTCTCTTTTACCACTACCCTTCTTACCCTTCCTTTGCTGGTTAACCTTATAATACCACACCCTTACTGCTAATACTTAAACAGCAACCTTTAGCAACTTCCTCATCCTCCAAATACACCCTCCAAAGCCAAAAGCATAGGATATGGACTGATCCCACTTGTACATGAATATATACTGTTTTCCAAATCCTCAAAATAGGATACAGCATGAATATTATGTGTAAACAGTCTGTTATACAGCAAATATTATGTCTACCTCACTTGGCAAATCATGGATAATGATGCATCAAAGACAACAATAATAAACATTACCTGAAATTTAAAGAAAACAGTAAACAACAGACTGAATAAATTTAGTGGATTTAGGGAAAGTCGGTTGTATAGAACATAAAGATGCAAAAAGAACAAAGAAAATGATAACATTCATAATGAACATAGAAGATGTGGGGTTATTTTAAGTGACAGTATTGTATGCCAAGGGTGATTTGGATAAACATTTTTCATTAATAGATACAATTATGTTACAGTGGATAGAAGAAAAAAAAATGAAAATGTTTACCGAGTTTCTGAGGTGAGCCTTCATGAATTGGGTATAAGCTAGGATGACAACAATGTACTTCCTGGGTTAAAAGTTTAAGGTATCCTCATTGAGTTTAAAAGTAGAAAAACATTGGAAAAACTGGAGGATATGATATTAGAAGTACCAAACTTAAAACATTAAGATAAAGTATCGCAATTGTGTAATGCCGTTGTTTAAATTGTTATTGATGTCTAATAAATTGCATGTCAATTAGAAGAATGCCTTATCTTATAAATGTATTAATGTGAGGGGAATAGAAGTAAATCTACTAATTACAAGCCTATTAGTTCATTAAATTAAGTTGAGAATACCATGTAAACTTTAATGTTGGAAGCTATAAAAAGAAATTAAATGATGTGATGATTACAGATTCTACCCCACATGTTTACAACATAGGAAATGATATGTGGTTGAGGGACACTTCTTTTGCTACTGATGTCATATTCAGGTCTTGGCCTTCTTTCCAGATATGTGCAGTGCTTTTGAGAGAATAGACCATAAATTGTTAATGCTGAAAATATGATAGCCAGAGTTGAACAATGTCACGTTAAAGTGAATCTAGGCTTGATATCAGACAGATAATGGTATTTCAAACTGCAATAAGAAAAAAGAGTTTTAGTATTTAAAGTTTCTAAGTTTCTCAGGGGCCTATTTGAACATCTTGTTTTTATTTAACAGTGTATTTAAACATAAAAATAGACCACACACATGTGCACGGAGACACACACACACACACACACACACACACACACACACACACACACACACACACACACACACACACACACACACACACACAGGTATTGTTCATAGTGCAGACAATGTGAACTGCAGTATTAGAATACAGTTCATTTTTTTTGGCAGTTTAGAATGTAGACAGAGGTAAGTAGGTTGGTATTAGGGATAGGAGTGTGTTTGTGTGAGTGTTAGTGAATTAGGGTTAGAGTAAGGGTAAGTTAAGAGGCTAGATTAAGTGTTGTGCAAATCCACTCTAACTCTAACCCTGCCACTGTCCCTGCCTCTAGCCATCCACCTTACAGTGCACTTATTCAGACAAACCATGTCCTATGGTATTGTTGCGTTTTTTTTTTTGTTTGTTTTATTTCATTGTATTTTACTGTAAACTAATTGCACAACTAAGGTGTTAGTTTTTGTGACTTATTTCGTAAGGAATTTATATGTTTTATGTCAACTGGTTTACAATGAAAATGCTGAACAAATGTGAAAGACAGAATCGTGAGATGATCACACTAAATTCTAAAGTGCAGAAACACACAGGGGTATAAAACATTGAATATCTGCATATCCAAAATGAGAGTTAACATAGGTCTAGCAGGAGGCTACATAGTAAACCAAAGTCTTTTTTTCGCTTCACTTAAGAGCTAAGGGGGTGGACCACTACATTGGGAATGGGCACTGTTAGAAGAACCAGCCATGGCTTTGTTTCCTACACTCCCCATAGCCAGCTTGGTGGATATGGGCATCCTGTAACAAGGTAGCAATTGTCTCATGTTTACTGACAACCAAATAATTCTTAAAGTGATACGGTATGTGAGAGATGAGTTGAAATGTCACTGGAGACAAGGCTCTCACATACAAGCACTCATTATACCAATCAGGTTGCCAGTAACACACATACTACACCCACCACACACAGTATGGACCAGACACATAGACCCCACATATACTGAAGCTATTAAATGTGATCTTGCTAAACTCCAAAGGACTTCAGACATTATCTCCAAAACAAATATCCTCAGCAAACCCAAAAACAGTCTACCAAAACAACATCCACTACAACACATACAACCACATCTCATGGAACCTCAACTTCTAAGCTCATAAGGCAAGCCACCACAGAACCCAATATTTTGATCATACGAGACTCCATTGTGAGACACACTCATGTCCCACTCACCAGGCTGTATAAGGAGATAACAGTCATTTGCCTATAAGAGGCCAGGATATACCAGATTATGCATGCACTCAGGTCACTGAACCACAAGTACCAGTATGACTCAGTCATAGTCCTTGTGGGTGTAAACTACCTGAAACATACCTCTTTACTCTATGTGAAGGGAGACATGATGGAGTTCTTGGACTATGTGTCCCAAGCCAGTATGAGCCTAGCATTGAGCAGTATTCTATATTTTTCAAGGATGATTGTACAATATGAACAGAAGACAATTTACTTTAATTTGGCTTAGTTTTTGGTGTCACTCAAAGGGAGGACATTGTTTGTCAGCCTGGGAGGATATGGTCAATAGGCCACACTGTTTTGGTGGGGATAGTGTGCACCTGTCCCCTTTAGGCATTTGAATATCGATTAGCACCTTGTTCTTTCCCATAGTGCCTTTTTTAGGCAAGGCCAACCTAACAAACCCTCTGACACAGCAATCCGACTCAAGAAAATCTAAAGTTGTTACCGCTCAATGCTAGGAGTCTAAACAAGAAACTCTATTCCCTGCAAGCTCTTCTTATCCTGGAGAATCCAGATGTTTGTGCAGTTACCAAGGCATGATTTAAATCCAATGAAAGCACCCCGGCAGTTCAGGGATATAATGCCTTCCACACATTTAGACCAGCTACTGCTCAGGAAGGGACAAAAGGTGGAGGTGTCTTAATTTACATTAAATACAAACACACCTTAAGGTTGGTCAAATAGTATGCTATACCTCAGCTTCTCCACATCCAAATTACCTTTGGCGAAGTCCCATACCATATCCTAGCAAGTGATAGATCCCCCTGTGTGACACATGAAATCCATAAATCATACTTAAATATACTGGAGACACTCAACATTCAACCCAATCTTATATTCATGGGTGACTTTAACTACCCCACTATAAAGTGGGAACCATAAACAACTTCAGACATGAAGGTCCAGAGATTCCTGGACTTTGCAAACACAAACACCCTGGATCAGCTAGTCCATACACTTACTAGGGGTGTAAACATCCTGGATTTAGTCCTGACTAATATGAAAGAACACTGATTCCCCCCTCCCCAGTATAATGTCCTCTTTGGTAAGGTCAGACCATAAAAGTGACTCATTTGAAATAAAAATAAAATCTGGGACCCCAGCTAGTCCTAGAACTTTTAGGAATTATTCTAAGGCAAACTTCCTAACAGCTGGCAAAATGTCAAGTACCTCAAATCCTGAGAACATGGCTGCCTATGCAAAATTGTTCACAGAAACTCTCTACAATCATGTTAATAGCTGCATTGAGGCAGCTATATATACTAGGATAAGTGCAGAACAAACTCAAAACAAGCAAGACTGGTGGAATCCCTACATCAATAGGTTTTATAACAAAAGGAAGAAAATTATGGCAAAAATTAGGAAGTGCAATGCCAATCAAGACAAAAACTCCCTTATCATACCTCTCAACCTCTTAGAGCAAGAAATCTGGACAAAGTCATAAATAAAAATGGAACAAAGGCCCCAAAATATGGGACAATTTTTTGCTCTTCCAAACTTAGAAAGTTGATAGAATAACAGGTTTTACATTAGCTGAATTGTCTGAAGGGTATGACATCTGAAAGTCAAATATCTGTCATTATTTTCTACTTTCAATCTTTAATGATTTGCCAATAATTTGCCAGGAAGCCACAAATTTATGAAAAATGGACCAAAAATAGGAGGCAGAAATCTGGACATTCTGCAAAAATCTGTACAATTGAGAGGTATGTCCCTCATCAATCTAAACAAGTAACTCAGAAGGCTAATCAGGTCTGCCAAAGCCAAAAATTAGATGAAAATAGCCTCCTATGCCAAGGACAATGCCAAGACTTTTTCAGCTATGTCCGCAATCTCAAAGACCGTGCACAAGAATATGCTGGACTAATTGTAAATGGATTCATCTACACTGAGCCAAAGGATATAGCAAATCAGCCCCAATTTTAACTCTTTCTCTCTACCCCAGACACCTCTCTGGAAATACCACTGAACATAATTGCATCAGATATGACTAGTGATCAGGTCCTTAATGCACTATTCAAGGTCAAGAACACTGTATCGATGGGGCTGATAAGAACCCAGGATGCCTCCTAAACAGCATGAAATATGTCCTATCAGGACTACTAGAATCACTATTTTACTGTAGCCTCCAGACAGACTTCAGGCCAAGTGAATGGAGGACTGCAATTGTCAGCCCTCTGCACAGGAGCAGGCTATGAATGGACTTTGGTAACAAGTATGACTAGTCTCATATGCATAACCATGGAAATAATTATCATGGCAATGATAAACAATGACATAGGAAAACTTCAGACACTGAATTTAACCCAGTTTAATTTCATCAAGGGTAGGTCCTGCCTACTCAACCTGGTGGATGTCTTTGAGAAGGTCATCAGAGCAATGAATGAAGGTAAAATTGTGTATAGTGCCTACTTAGACCTGGCCAAGGCTTTTGACACAATACCCTACTCAGGTATTGTAGACAAACTTGTTAAATTAGGCAGAAACCCCTATGTTACTTGCTGGATAGCCGGTTGACTTACAGATAGGACCCAAGAAGTTAAGATAGGGGAGCCCATCTCCACAAAGACTGGTCATTAGCAAAGTCCCTCAAGGCTCTGTGCTAGGTCTGCTCCTTTTTGTTATCTACTTTTCTGAAGTCAAAGCTAATGGCAAGGCCCTCTGGTTGACCAAATTTGCAGATGGTTGCAAACTACTAGTAGTCATGCAATTCCTTCCAAAACACTAATACCCTCCAAGAAGGCCTGACACAGACAAATAACTGGTGTCAGTACCACCATCTAAAACTCAATGCCAAGAAATATGTAATAGTAGCCTTTGGGATAAATGTAACTGAAGATACAGGCTAGTTATCAGCACTTTTCTTGAGCTCTAGCAGATTTTATATTTAATTTTATATTTACTGACAAGAAAAATTGAAAACCAGGACTAATTTCTTCACAAAAATTAAAGGATATAATCTTTAAAGGTCACTGGTTTATTGGTATTTAACAACATTCCTGTCAAAAATTCAAAAGAAGGGCTACTGATACTGTCACAAGATGAGCAATTCAAAATACAACTTTCAAGACCAGTCTTCAAAGAAGGACCTGCAAACCTTATTAGTCAACATGTCTGAACTAACCAAAAAATTTGATAAAAAGGACAGTAAACTGGATTTGTATAAAGAAGAAACCTCCATAGGTTCATAGGTTCATAGGTTCATACTAGGCTATCTGCCCTAGGGCATTTATAAGCCTAGCCCAGAGTTTTGTGACTTTCGCCACCCCTTTAGTTTGAAGGATACTATGCCCATTATTTAGCTGTGCCTCTGTCAAGCAGTGACACTGATGTGATCCCTGGGGTATACCTGCGATCTCCCATCCATTGGTCAAGATTTCTCTTGAACAAAGCCAGCGAGGTGCTCTGCCTCACATGTACCGGGATTTTGTTCCACAGCATAGGGAGTCTCTGGGTGATGAATCTGTCCCTCCAGCACGTCCTATTTATGACCGTGTCAAGGTTCAAGTCTCGTGCTCTTGTAGATCGGATGGATTTAGATTTTTTGAGGTGAAGCATGTTCATTAATTCCGGGTTGGACATGGCCTTGTATGTCAGGCACAGGTCACCTCTGAGCAGGCGGTAAGCGACTGAGTAGAGCTGGAGCTCCTTCAGTCGGGCAGCATAGGACATATTTTTGAGACCATTTATCCTTTTGGTTAGGAACTTTTGGGGCCTTTCCAATTGCTGCAGGTGTCGGGTCAGATACATTCCAAATGGGGCGTTGTACTCAATCATCGGTCTGATGAGTGATGAGTACAGGGGAATGATGACCTCCCTTGACCTAGATGTGAATCCCTTCATGATCAGGTGGGCAATGTAGAAGGTCTTCCTAACTACTTTGGCAACGTGGGTGTCAAATGAAAGGTTACTGTCAACCTGGGTCCCCAGATCCCTGATAACCTCTTCTGTGCTTAGTGGATTGCCACCTATATGGTAGCTGGGGGTAACCTTGTTTTTCCCGAAGGGTATGACTATGCATTTTTTAGCGTTTAACTTTAGGCCATGGCTTTGGCACCAGTTATCCGTTTCTACGAGACCCTTCTGAAGGATATCTGTGTCAGATGTGTTTTCAACTATGGCACCCAGTTTGCAGTCATCTGCAAACTTTGTCAGACAAATAGAGGTTTTAAAAGAAATGATGCAGCAACAAAAGCTCCAAATAACCGAGATGGAAAACTCATTAAATGACCTGGATGGGAGATTAACAGAACAAGAACTACAAGTGGAATTTCTTTTGAAGCAAAATACATCTTTAATAAATAAAGTGGATGATCTCGAGAACAAAATGAGGAGGAATAATCTTCAGATTTATGGTTTACCTGAAAATGTGGAGCCTCAAAACATGACCAATTTCCTCACAACCTGGCTTCCCAAAACTTTAAATCTGCAAGAAGCCTTTTAATATGGAATTGAGAGGGCACATTGGTCTTTGACTAAATCAACCATTTACAAGGACAAAACCAAACCAAGATCTGTCATAGTTCATTTTTCTCTTCACAGGACAAAGAACTGGTTCTGAAGTCAGTATGGACCAATTCCCCAGTTAAATATGACAACATTATTAGGTTTGAGAATGACTACTCTTCTGCAGTAGAAGCAAAAATGGAGAAATGTTTACCACTAATTAAGAAACAAACAACAACAATTAAAAAGTTCATTTTTTATTTCCAGACAGACTTCACATTTTTTTCCTGGAAGACACCGGAACCTTTGAAACCCTGGATACTGCAGTTTCTTTTCTTTCTAAAAACAACTTCCTAGATCAAACAGAAGAAATGGATTGTTTGGGACCTAGCCTCAAACATCAAGCTGAGAAGAATAACTGCCAGACAACAGGAACGAAAAGTAAAAAAATGAAGGACAAATGACTTTCATTATTTACTTGTTAAAATAAAATGTTTTTGCATTAATAAGCACCTGCAGTTTTATGGCTAGGGAAACATAAATCTTCAGCACGCTACACCATCAGGAAAAGGTAACTCATATTAATGTATCTTTACTATTTAGAATTTATATCCAATATTAATACTTAAATCAAATAGACAATACAGTCGTAAGTATAGGAACTGTTATTCCTGTTAACAATGCGTATGGGTTACCTAATATACACTAAGAAATTGAATGACAACTAGGGATAGTTGTGTTTAGGTTGGGCTGGAGATTATAGTAATAGTGTCATTTGAATGTTGGTTGCATTGATTCTTTACTTATATTTATAGCTGATAGCCTTGCTTCTCTTCTAACAAAGCTTTAATAATGTGTTTAATATAGATAATTATTTTTTAGAGTACATGATTTACACACAAAATGTTTTGTTTTAAGAAATATAACTCATTTATACAGTATTTATGATCATTTTCTTAAATATTTTTTTTTAAATCTGTGATAATACATTCCATAAAAATGATCAAAGTAAGCCAGGAAGCTCGAGCTACACACAAAGAATCAAAAGCACCACACTTGCATTCTCTAGTTTCCCGCTGGAATTGTGAGTTGATTACACTGTTTCTTTTGTTTTAGAACTCTTCACCTAGCTTCATGAAGCAATTCTGAAGCCTGGGTTTTCCCACAGTCAAATAGAGGCACTAAAATTAATGTACAATAAGCATGATGATGTCACTGCTTATCAGCACTCAGTTGTTTTATCATTCTAGGTTCTTAAAGTGACACACACTATGTCACTCTATCAAGTGTAGTAATAGTTTACCACAGATTATAATTTAATGATTTAGTAAAACATACAATAAAAATCAAAAACAGTTTTGGTTTACAGATTTCATGTTAAGTCTACACATTTACTGATTAAATATCTACTTTTTCATTACAAACAATTGACATGAAAGTTTTCTTTCACAAATACAAATAGTCTGATTCTGTAGTCTACATATCTATTCCACACTGAAATGTAGCTGCAAACCATAAGAATAGAAGTCATGTATAAGGAAAAGTTGCTGATTACAGTTTCTGTATTTGCTGATGTTTCTTGTTAGTTTATGAAGGATGATGTAAGTTACAGAGCTTTATGGTCCTTTTACACTGATAGAGCAGTCATGGCATTAGGTTAATGCAATATATCTAAGGCTACAACTATCTGTAAAAGGGTAACTTTGAACATTAAAATAAGATCACATACAAGTGAAACTTTTAAACAGTTTTAGTGTAATGCAGATTAAGTTACTTAAGTAAATGTTTCTCAGTCTGTTAACTCAGAAAAGGAAACTTGCTCAATACCTTACTGTTATCTATATCAGTATAATTATGCAGACTGCAGCATTGTCATCTGACTTTGCAATTCAATGTGAATTGTTAGTGTGTTAAATAATATTGTATATAAACCAAATCTTTCTATTTATAGGGTTGTTTTAAGCTTACATAAGTTACAGTTCACCTTTTCAAGACTTTTCAAATGTATAGAATTACATACATATGACACTGCTGCAAGTTGTATAATAACTTTTAAATAATCTCCCCTAAGTAAACCAGAGAAACAATATCCAAACATAAATTTTATAAGCTAACATGTGGGTTTTCATTTTGTTTTGCATTGCTTACACTTAGAAAAGAAAAAAGAAAATGTTTTAACACAAGAAGGAATGTTGAAAGATTTGCTTATAGTAAACATGCATTATAAAATTCAAAAGTACAGCAGTGTAGCCTATATTTAAGCATAACTGTAAGACAATTTCTCTGGTTAAAAATAATTCATACCAACCTGTATGATTTCTTGATATGTTATTGGGGATTGTTAATTCTAATCAACCTTAGTAGACTGAATTTAGAATATATCAGACTGGTTAATAACCATAGGTTTACTATTATAATTATCCTATAGAATGATAACACACTTTCTGACTAACACGTAATGACTTGTCAGGCTCAGAGTATAGCGCCTATGATAGGGAGAGGGATACTTTGATGTTTTGTCATCTTAAGTGTAGGGGTTATAATAACCCCATGGATTGAAAGGGGTTCATGGCTCAGATTTTGATATTACAATGTTTCTTATGTTTTCTTTTACTTGCTTAAGTATATTACTCAAAGTTGGGAGGATGGCCTAATGGTTAAGGTGTTTGCCTTACAAACACAAGGTACAGGATTTGAATCTCACAGGGGATAATTGGCTAGGCTTAAAATGGCTTGCAAGGGCAGTTAGCCTAGTACTAACCTGTAAAAGGAAACTAAAGCATTTCTTTTTATTCACAGCTGTACACAAACAAGAACTTTTATACATTATTCTGCCTAATGGAATACAAGTTCAATTAAATCTACATATAGCAGTATTCAAATATGAAGGTGAGCTCAATTAATGTTAATGGGTTGAATAATAAATGTAAGAGACTAACCCCGGGATTTAGTAAGCTCTGCATGGCGTACAGGAATAGTGCAGGAGCTGCTGGAGGCAATATGGCCACCGAGAGATCCAGGAACAAGCTCTCAGGATGTGCACGAGCACTCCTGCACTATTCCTGCATGGACACAGCTCCTGTATGCAAATTACCACATTTGCAGGTGAAAACCATGCAAATGAGGTGAATTTGTGATCCAGGAAGCTGGCAGTTGGCTGTGCAAGTCTAGTGTAATGTACAGAAATGGACTCGGTTAGTAACCGAGTGCATTTCTGCAAATTACAAAACGAAGCCATGACAGCTCCAAATAAAGGGTGTATATAATGTGTAAAGCATGCCAATGGCCAAATATATGGCCATTGGCATGGAAAACAGTTGCAAAAATAAAAAAAAAAAAACTTTTATTTTTTTTTGGCCGATTTCAGCCGTTTAAGCATAGGTTAGTGGCGCGCAAATGGGATTGGCCCAAAAATAAAAAAAAAACCTTGAAAAAAGCATTCTATCCAAAATCACAATTTTGCCATTATACTCAATGGCAGGCAGAAGACAACATGGCCAGTGAATAGTGGTTGCTAAGGGGAAAGGCTTAGTGTCAGACTTGTAACTAGGTATTAGCAGGCAATCCTATGCAAATGAGGGGAATGACACTGAATCCCAGATTCCCCCTCATGGCTAGCCTGCACCCAACCGTGTAGGTGCAGAAAGACCATGGTGCAAGCCTAAGAGCTAGCTGAAATCATAGAGGGGTGTGTCAGGCATACTGTAAGCTTATTGGACCCCTGTGACTCGGGTTTTCCCTTAGCTTAGCGGAGCTAAGCAAGTGGTGTGTCTGAAGCTGCTAAGCACACTTTACATTGTCTAAGTGGTTGTGAGTGCCGTGCAACATGTTTTAAAGGGGAAAAAAAAGTAAACCAGGAAATAGCTCCGTGCACATCTGAGCACTGTGTTTGCATGGCACTCCCCTGGGCTTAAACAGGAAGGCAATGGGAAGGGAAAACAGCAGGAGGAAGGTAATCAAGGAGAACTAGCATAGCTGGCAGGTGAAATGTATCAGAATCAACCAATTACACAGGCAGCAGCCCAGCCTAGCACACTACTATAAACTATGCAAACACCTTTCCCTGTTTTTTCCCACAAACTCTACACCACCGGTGTACACAAGCAGGGAAATTTTACCAAACAAAAGCAACAAAATGATAGGGGCTGCAGCAGCTCTCATAAATCAACATGTGGAAGAGGCTGAGGGTGGTGAGGATGAGAATGTTGATGACCAACCCACAGTGAGGAGAAGGAGAAGAGTGTACAGTCCCAGGGTAACCTACCAGGAGCTACATGAGCTGGAGCTAGTGGAGCACTATAGGGTGGACAGGGACCTCCTACAGCAAATTGTTGAGCTGTGCCGGCCACGCCTCACACACAGAACCAACAGAGGGGAACCCATCCCAGTGGATAACAAGGTATGTGTAGGCCTAGGAACACTAGCCACAGGTACCTTCCAAAGGCCAACTGGGGATATCATGGGGATTTCAGATGTCAGCATCCAGGGTATTCCAGCTGATCCTGGATGCCATGTTAGCACATGCCGGTGAGCACGTATATTTCCACAACAGCTGTGAGGCATTGACCAGCAATATGCGTCTCTTCCACCAAATAGTAGAATACCCTGAGGTAGTGGGTGCTATAGACTGCACACACATACACATCAAAGCACCACCCAGTGAGTGGGGTAGGGTCTACATCAACTGCAAGGGCTTCCCCTCCATCAACTGCCAGGTCATGTGCGATGCCCAGGGCATTAGAATGGATGTGTGTGCTGGCTGCCCTGGAAGCTGTCACGACTCCCACATCCGGCATAAAAAGCAGCTGTACCAGAGATTTGCCAAGGGGACATCTCTTATGGCTACCTATGGGGGATGCTGGTTACGCACTGGAGCCATGGCTGATGACACCCATCAGAAATGCACACACACCTGAACAAGAGCTCCATAATGAGGCACACGCACAAACCAGAATCATAATAGAGCATGTGTTTGGGATGCTCAAGTCACGGTTCCGGTGCCTGGACATATCCGGTGGAGCCTTGCGGTACTCACCAGCTACATGTACCCAAATTGTCATCATATGTACCATGCTAAACAATATGATCCTGTGGAAACAGCTGCAGCAGGAACAGCATGGGGCAGGGCCACACAGCCCCCCACCAATGCCAAAGCCTGCACAGGCACAGAGTGACTTGGAAAAGGAACAACCTGAGCCTGCCCCAGGCGGCAGAAGGAGGTGTGTCAGTATGCCCAGGCCTTGGAAAAGAGGCAACACATAGCACATACACTGACATAGTAGGAACCCAAGGAATGACACTTCTCTCTGACTTGCAGATACAGTAAAAGGAATGCCAAACATGATACTACCTGTGCTTAACCATGTATAGGGAGTGTATTATGTGCATCTGACATAGTGAGACCTCAAGCACCATCCTCAATACTGGCACAGCCACAAGGTAAGTCACTCTCCCTATCAATTGCTGAACGGAGTAGTATGTTTTGTTACTTGTATCTATGGTATGGATGTGAGCATGCAAGGGAATCGGGTGGCTGAATGGGATGCCAGCAGATAGTAGACACCTATAGTGGCAGCATGAAATCTGTAACAAATACTTATGTCACCATAGTAGCCAGTACTAGACAAGGTGATAAAACTCACTGCAGGAAATGTGGTGGGCCAAATGTGTGTCCATAGGACACACACATGACAGTCAGGGAGGCTCATATACCCAACAACAGTCTCAGCCAGCAGGACAAGCATAGACAAACACAAACAAAGGCTGTGCTAAGGCTTCTGATTGATGGCTGTGGATAACAGCCTCCACCAAACCTACACAGACAGACTATAACAGGTCAGGCAGTGGGATGTTAGTTCTGAAAGGTAAGAAGTCTGAAACTGAAATGTAGGTCAATCAAACCTAAGAACTGTAGTACACATATGCCTGTAGTCTGCATGATAGGTCAGAATACAGAATGAAATGGAGTATCTGAAATACCAGTAATGTCATAGCAAATGTATACAGTTGTCAGGTGTGCCCCCCCCCCCACACACACACACAATCCAGTGTAGAAACGTAGTAACATGTATGTGTAGGTATAATAACAGTGGAGCACAGATTATCTGAGCCGGCCAAAGTAGCAGGATAGATTGTAGCATGTGTACAATATGCAGGGCTGCATGTGTTAGGTTGGTGTGTGTGTTGTATATTGTGGGAGAGAGGTCAGCATGTAGGCATGGTGAGGTTTGTCCTGGTGGCCATTGGCCAGTACTGCCAATGACAGGGCCAAGTTCTCACAACTGCAGTGTCAAACACAATGCATCCCAGCAAAACATTCCAGCAGTAAGCCATAGTAAATGTTTGGATGTAATATCTGTCACCATCTGAAAGATTGACATGGCATGAATGTGGGCCCAAACATACAAACAGTGCACAGGTGGATGTACCCCAGACAGACAGTGTATAATATGTTACTATCAAATGGACACACCTTTGAAATTGTACATACAGGTTAGCAGCAGATTAGTTGGGTTTGTAGTAAGGAATACTGATGTTGTCTGGCCAAACACTGGCAGACCACAAAGGTCACAGTTATGAAGTATTGAGAAACTGCTGATGTCCCTGCACAAGTCAGCATAAGTGGAATGCCCCATGCATATTTGTGAGTCAGATGCAAGTAGTGTCCATAGCACACATGCACCCAGCTCACCCCACCATCACCCACAGGTACCTCACAAGTCTTATCCCTGCTGTTGGGAATGAGTACAATATGACCCCCACCTCTGTATGGCAATAACCACAGAATGCAGCATGCAGAAGAGGTCTCCCATGCAGGTGTCTCCATAGCTGTAAGTAGCACCCTGCCAGCATCCACACCACTGGATCAATAATGACAGAAAGTATTGGCATTAACACCTTGCATACCTACCCTGTCACCCCAGGGAAATATAGTGTCTTGCAGTCTGGGACTGTAGAAGTTACACAATGCAACGATCTGCTACAGCTGGCCTGCATCACTACCAAATCCCCTACAGTCCTCTGCAAAAGGCCTGTGTCACACCCGTACTGCCAATGTATGTTATGTCATGGACTCCCAAATAACAACATAACACAGTCCACAGAACCCAAATGCAAGGCCATGTCGACAAATCCCAGTAACATGTCCACCATGTCCTACTGCATGAACTGTAGACCAACACTCAATTACTGCTGGGATGAAGTGATAACTATAGGGAACATATCAGATAATGTTTGCATAATGTTTGGAAGAGGATAGAATAATACAGGGGGGTAGGAGCATGGATGGCATGGAGTGTGTGAAGTCTGAAACTCAGCAGTGTGCACATACTATCCTTGCCTGCAAACACAGGAATGGGTGGCTACAAACCTGCTAGTAAACCACAATGTAAAGGGGTAATGTCCAGAAATATGACCCCTGCCTCTGGGTAACCTGTGTGAATCTGTACAACTGTGAGGTATGGCCAAAGCAGGATATAGCCATACTGTCACGTCGATGGATGTACAAGCATAGGATCCTCAGCCACCACTGTACCAAGGTGCTGAACCATTTACACAGACCAATCAACAAGTGTCTGCAGCTTCCCCTCCAGAATGGCATGATTGTGCAAGAATATGTAGGATGCAGACCACAATACTGGGCACAGCTGCATTAACCCTGTGGTCCCTAGGAAATTACTGCAAGCAAATATGTATACCTGACAGTAGTTGATGACATAAAACATCACAGTGTAAGAAGTACATATATCTGAATATCTCTGCTAACACCACGACCATGTAGCAGAAGCAGCACAGACACAATTACCTACAGTAACCCACTTTCCTTTGCCCATTTTGACCCCATATTGTCAGCCGATCTACAGATATCCCACAGAAACAGGTTATTAGCTGTAGGTGTAGAACACAAAAGCCTGCACTGGAGTACAACCTACCTGGAATGGATTCACACATTCAATAAAGAAGGTCATGCTGGGTATGCTCCTACACTTAACAGAAATGAAGCCCATGTCTGGCAACAACAGTGGACTATACATATCTGACAGTCACAGATGTTTGTGCACACACTCCTCATTGCACACCAGTCATGCTTTGCACACACATTGGATAGGAACACACACATATATCCAAGGACAACACACTATAATAGGCCAAAATTACACATATATAGATGTGTGGAAGAGAGTGACAAGACAATGACAAAGAGCGTCCCATCATGAGGCCTGTCCCACCCAGCAGACATCCAATTGGCTAAAACCACATGATGTGCAAATGTCAGTCACTGTAGACATTTGCCTCTGGTATGCATCAGCACTATAGTGTCTGTCGTGCTTGTGATAACTGTGTAACAGGACTGTACAAGTCAGTATTCATCTAGCAGTTGTATACATGTACCTTTGAAATATAAACCTATGTGTGCCTGAGTGTTGTGTGTCTGCTTCCAGATGAATGGGTTATGGCTCATGCACACACAATGCACTCCCCTTTGCCCTACTATGGCACTCCCCATTGCCCTACTATGGCAAGCCTGCTGATGTCTTTACCTTGAAATACACCTTTGGTGAAGGAGTAGCCCTATAAGCTTGGTGGCGCGTGCTATAACTGCGTAATGCCATAGTGTGATGTACTAGTTGGGGAGGTGTTCTAATCCCAGACATGGCAAGTGTGTGTGTGTGTGTGTGTGTGTGTGTGTGTGTGTGTGTGTGTGTGTGTGTGTGTGTGTGTGTGTGTGTGTGTGTAGGGATCAATGCCTTTGTGGCCATTCCCATTGCCCTACTTTGTCAAGCCTGCTGATGTCATTCACCTTGAAATACACTTTTGGGGAAGGAGTAGCCCTCTAAGCTCCATGGCACATGCTATAACTGTGTAATGCTGTAGGGTTATGTACTAGTTAGGTAGGAGTTCTATCCATGGCACATGCTATAACTGTGTAATGCTGTAGGGTTATGTACTAGTTAGGTAGGAGTTCTATTCCCAGACATGGCAACTGTAGAACTTTGTGTGTGTGTGTGTGTGTGTGTGTGTGTGTGTGTGTGTGTGTGTGTGTGTGTGTGTTTGTCTGTGTAAGGATCAATGCTTTTGAGGCCATTCACAATCAGTACAATTTCCATTGCCCTACTTTGGCAGGGCTGCTGATGTCATTCACTTTGAAATACACCTTTGGGGAAGACATAGCCCAGTGATCTCCATGGAGCATCCTATAACTCTGCAATGCCGTAGTGTGATATACAAGTTAGGTAGGATCTCTAATCTCAGACATGCCAGCTGTGAAACTCTGTCTGTGTGTAAGGATCAATGTTTTTGGGGCCATTCACAGTCACTAGGCAATTCTAAAAATGGAGAACATTGATATCTGTGCAGTAACAGAGACCTGATCCAAGGCTCTAGAGAGCACCCTTGCAATACCAGGTACAGCTCTCACCACACCTGTCGGGCACCAAACCATGTCCAAAACACTAAAAGCGGAGGTGTGCCCATATTCACCAAGGATATTCACACCGCCAGGCTACTTGCCAACAGAATGCATCTGAAATACTCCCGATGCAATGAACAGTAGGTAAGACTGCAATCCAAATTGTATAGCTTGCTACAGATCCCCCACCATGCCCAAAGATTCCCACTACACCTTTCGAAACATACTGGGAAATATTATGATACAACCAAACACCCTAATACTGGGTGACTTACATTACCCAGCCATTAACTGGGAAAACTACTTGTCTACCAACACATGTGCTCAACAGTTCTTGGAAGTCAAAATTTCAAATGCCCTGGATCAAGTAACCCATAGTTCCACCAGGGGCTCAAATATCTTAGACCTGGTCATTACCAACATAGGAAATCAATGCTCCACACCTATGGTCATCCCATCGGTGGTCAGATCTGCCCATAAGCTAATCACCCTTAACATCCACATCCCTCCCCCACATCCCAGTAAGAAAACCTCCATAACACACATCTCCAAAGCCAACATCATGCTACACATGTCAGACATGACTAACGTCATGACACCAATGCAGACAGGAACCGAAAGGATGACTGCTGAATCCTGCATGAAGGCACAGTACGAGCACATCCACTTGTGCATTAATCATGCCATCCAATATAGAACCAAGACGCTCTCCACCAAGAAAAGGAAGCCAATGTGGTGGACCCTGCCATAAACATACTGTACAACAAAAGGAAGAAACTGTTGCAAACATGAGGGAATTTCCAGGATATAAAACACTCCCTTACCAGCCTCAGTAAGAAGCTGAGATCCCTCATAACATCCTTCAAAGCTAGTTACGAACATAATATAGCCAAAGATGCCAAAGACAACTGCAAGCCGTTCCATAGCTATGTCAGGACTCTAAATGGCAATGCTCAGATCTGCTCTGAGCTACAATAGGATGGTATTAAATATACTGCTCCCAAGGATATTGCCAATATCTTGGCAGATCGATTCAGTGCCAACTGCACCCCCCTCCTACCCCCGAAAGGGCCCATCTCAACACTGAAAAATTGCTAGATTCTGGTAATAATAGACACACAGGTAAAAACCACACTCTCCAGAGCTAAGAAAACAGCATCCATGGGACCAGTCAACATCCCGGGCTGTGTACTACATGAACTACAAAATGAATGGCCACTTTATGTACGTGGCATGTCTAATCATAGCCACATCTCAGGCTTCATGCCCACTGTGTGGTGCACAGCTATAGTTAACCCAGTCCACAAGGGGGGATCCACCTTGGATCCTGGGAACTACAGCCCCAGCAGTATGATATGCTTGTTCTGCAAGGTCATGGAATGTATTATCATGGAACTTATAAACAAGGACATTGGCAACCTGCACACACTGGACCCCAGCCAGGATGGGTTTGTGAAGGGCCGATCATGTCTCCTGAACCACAGCCTATCCAGACCTCGCCAAGGCCTTTGACACCATCCCCCAGTCTGGAATCATAGATAAATGTACCAAGCTGGTCACTGATCCCTACATCACCCAATGGCCTTCCAACTGCTGTACTGACAGAACCCAGACTGTAAAAGTAGGTGACCCCAACTCCAGACCCAGACAAGTGACAGTTAGAGTACCTCAGGGTTCAGTCCTGGCACCGGTCTTATTTGGCATCTATTGCTCTGAAGTACAGGCTAACACTAAGGGACTCTGGCTAACAAAGGTCGCAGATAACTGCACACTGGGAGCCAACACTGAATCCATACATGATGTGGATATTCTACAAAAGGGCCTTACAGAAAGAGAAGCTTGGTGCCTGAGCTATGGCCTCAAGCTCAATGCCAATAAATGTATAGTTATCCCCTTTGGGAAGGGACATGTACCTGTGAAGTACCACATAGGTGGCAGTACACTAAACACCTAAAGTGTGATAGGAGAATTAGGGACATAGGTGGACAGTGGTCTCACCTTTGATAACCACATCACCACAACAGTCAGGAAATCCACCTATGTGGCACACCTCATCACTAAGGGTTTTACATCCAGGAAAAAGGAGGCCATTTTCCCACTGTAGTCATCTCTCAGTAGACCCAGTACAAACTACAATGGCCCATTAGGTATGTACCTCACAAGATATCTGCAACAACTAGAAAGGCTGCAGACATACCTCACTAAAAGAATCACAGGCTTAAACCAGATGCCCTATGCTGACCATCTGAAAATAATCCAGCTATACTCTGTCACATATCATGCACCCAGATGCGATCTCTGCTTAGCATGCAATGCCATGTCAAAACCAGAGCTGTTGGACATGCTACACTTAAAAATATCCAAATCCCTCGCAGTCACATGCTCCAGCGATCCAAACCTTGTCATCACAATGAACAATACATGCTTTTGGGAAGTGTTCCTGACCCAGAGACTCCCCAGACTCTGGAATAGACTGCCCATACATGTCAAGCAGAGTGCCTCTTTGGCCCTCTTCAAAAGGAACCTTGACAATTGGTTGAGAGATAGGAAACTGACCCCGGGGCTCATGTCAGTTGCCCTGCTAGACAGGCATCCAGGGAAGTAAATATTGTGGGAAGACATAGCCAGGGAATTGTCATGGCTAGGCATGTATAGGCCCTAGGGCCGATAGTCTAGTACCAACTATGAACCTATGAACCTATGACCTACACTTTCCATTGACCAACCTTGGCAAGCCTGCTGATGTCATTCACTTTGAAATATACCATTGGGGAAAGAGTAGCCCAGTAAGCTCCGCCACTGTGCTATAACTTCATAATGCTGTAGTGTGATGTGCTAGTTATGTAGGAGTTTTAATTCCATTCATGGCAACTGTAAAACTTTGTGTGTGTTTGTTTGTCTGTGTAAGGATCAATGCTTTTGAGGCCATCCACAGTCACTACAACTTCCATTGCCCTACTTTGGAAGCCTACTGATGTAATTCACTTTGAAATACACCTTTGGGAAAGAAGTAGCCCAGTAATCTCTGTGGCGAGTGCTATAACTCCATAATGCTGTAGTGTGATGTAGTAGTTTGGTAGAAGTTCTAATACCAGACATGGAAAGTGTAAAGCTTTGTATGTGTGTGTATGTTTGTTTGTCTGTGTAGGGATCAATGCTTTTGAGGCCATTCACAGTCACTACAACTTCCATTGTCCTACTTTGGCAAGCCTACTGATGTCATTCACTTTGAAATACACAGTAATCTCCGTGGCGCATGCTATAACTGCGTAATGCTGTAGTGTGATGTACTAGTTTGGTAGGAGTTCTAATCCTAGACATGGCCACCGTGAGACTTGGTGTGTATGTGTGTGTGTGTGTGTGTGTGTGTGTGTGTGTGTGTGTGTGTTTGTCATAAGTATCATTTGTGCAGGTAGCGATGAGTGTGTAATAACAGGACTCATTGTGGAGTGGGTTTTGCAAATTTCTTATATGGTGGGCTTATTATATGTCACAATGTTCACCTTACAAGGATAACAGATGTCAAGCAGCAGAGAGGCTGGGATAGACAATCCATACCCCTACATGTGACATCATGGCTTGGGGAACAATATAGGCAACCCTTGTATTACCCAGAGAACACTCTCCACCTATGTCTCATACACAAACACATTTGGCTAGGCAACAACCACTATGTTGGTAGTTCCCTGCATATTGCCCACAGATAGTAACCATGGTGTGCTTGCAGTGGACTACAGAGGACATGGCACCCTGTCCCATCCCTACAATAGGCAAATCATTGCATATAGTGCTCCTTCGCTATGCTCCCCACTGGACGCCTGCTACAACTGTAGAGCCAGCAAATGTAACACACAAAGGACAAACCATGCCTTATACACATGCCCTGTATGGACAGATGCCACTGACACCAGTGAATACCTGTATCATGCTGTCAATGTAGGTGCAGGGTCAACCTGGTGTCCATTGCCAGTTCTCACCACATGAGGTCAGGAATGGCACAGCTGATGATAACAATCTGTCTAGACAACATGCCCCAGACACCCTAGGTACACTTCCACATGTCACAGAACATCCATGTGGGATGTATGCACATCCCAGACACCATCCATGTTATGGAATATAGAACACATATATGGCAAGCATTGTACAGCACTGGCCAGCCACAATAGTAACCCAGATGAGTGAATGGTGAATACAATACCCACCTGTGTGGGCCAATCCAGACACTATACCCCTGAACCACACTGCAGACCATTGTCATGTGGCCTGATGCCAAGGTATACCCTTTACCTAGTCTTGTACAGCCTTCTGGCACAGTCAACCACTACACACCTGTGAAGCAATACACCTATGCATGTCAGTACTGGCAAACCTGTGTGTGTGTGTGTGTGTGTATGTGTGTGTGTGTGTGTGTGTGTGTGTGTGTGTGTGTGTGTGTGGAGTATAATGACTTGGACACCATGCACACTCACTACACCTCCCATTGGCCTACTGAAGCATGCCTTCTGATGTCAAACACCTTGACATACCCTTTGCCCATATATCAGCCTGATAAACTCTGTGGTGCATGTGATACCTGCATATTACTGTATTGTGGCAAAAGATAGTTAGGAGGTCTAATCCTGACCCTGCCAACTGTGATAATGTGTGTGAGTCCCTGAGAGAGTGTGTCTGTGTTGACCTTAACACCTGTTCTTGTGGACAGGCACATGAACTACACCTACCTTATCCCACCTTTATCACTGTTGCTGATGTCACTCACCATCAAATATACCTTTGGACAGCTCCCGAGCATGTAAGCTCTGTGGTGCATGCAATAACTGCATAGACATGTAATAACAATATATAATCAGGCAGGGATCTAAAACCCAGTACTGGTAAGAGTGTGACACAAACATGCTTAGCTTTTACTCTCTTATCCCCTCCCTGTCTTACTTTGTCTTTGTCTGTCTCTCTCACTCCCTCTTTGGGGGATGTGGAGATGTACACCTGCTTTGCTTAGGTAGCAGCTTGTGTAACTGATGCTCATGATCAGCTGATGGCTTGTGCATGAATTGCAGTCCCCCACTAGCTGATTGCATGTGGAACAGCTGTGGTAGCATTCCCATAGCTAATTGCATGGGAACACATGTGGGTGTTGGCCCTTTTCATTCACTGTGAGCAGGCCTTCATGTTGGTGTTTGGCAAACAGCATCACAGATGGTAGTGGGATATACCTCTAACAACATACACTGTGGAGACAGGCCAACAAACAGGAGGGGGATGTTCCAGACATCACTACAGAATGTACGTTTTGCTCTTCTGCATTTGGAGTAATGTTGGTTTAACAGGGTTTGTGTGGATATGGCTGGTCTACATGATTTAATACCTGTAATAAC
>NC_056734.1:277358813-277363813 GCF_019279795.1 Protopterus annectens
CCTGTGGACATACATTCCATCACAACTAGTGTTAGATGTGTAAATGGCCTCTTCCCCACTGTATAGGTATGCAGCAATACTGGAGTTGATATATATAGCTGGGTGTGACTGTTGTGGACACAGCCAACATCATTGCAGTTACTGTTGAGTGTATCCCCCCAAGTAGCTGGCCATAATACTGTACAGTTCATGTTAAAAGGTTAGGTACTTGTCTATCACACTGTCTGTGGTTCTACAGCACATCTCACCCTCCAAAGGGTAGAGGTGTGCCACCCACACCAGCACACATATGTTTACCGAGTTGAGGATTGCACTACATTGGGGAAGGGAACATATACCCTGCCCGTACCATCATCAATTACATTAAACTAGCAGACTGTTTATTCCACAATGTGTTTGTGAAGATTGGGTGAAGATAGGTGAAGGCTGCCAGCATAGCCAGATAGAATTGTATAGATAAGTCTAACATTTATAAATATTAATGTACATCACAGGCTTGTGTCTTAAATGATAAAAATAGTGTTACATGTGGAACTGCAAAAATGTAACAACAGTGCACTTTGCTGTAAGGAAGCTAAGTCAAGCATTTTATGATTGTCTTTGATCTTTAAAGTTGGTTCCAGCCTGTCTAGATGAAGGAATTCTTGCTATTGTTTTAAGGCCACAGTAATGGCTAGAATTTGTATGCATAAATGTCCTTAATGGCTTTGCTTCCTGACCTGGTGTGAGCTTACTAAAGAATGTAGCCTGTTAGCCAGGGAAACCCAGGGAACTGTGAAGAATGATGTAATGTGAACCAGGAATGTGATTTTAAAAACAGAGACAATCAGAGAGCATTAAGCATTTTTGTCTTGACCATCCAACTCAGCACTGCCTTTGCTCTCTATATGTAAGTTTATCTTAGACTTGTGTTTTCTCTTAGAAATAACTAGAAACTAGAAAGATTAGACTGTGTTTTTCTGTGATGTCAGAACTGTACTACTGAATTATTTTAAGTATTTCTCTGTGATCTCTGAACTCTTGACTAGCACTGTGTAGTAAAAAGTATTGCCTTGTGTTTTTATTATTAATTAATTAAATATTTTAAAACCTTTCAATTGTGGCTGTTTTGTGTAGAGATAAGTTAAGCTCTAAGAGTACATTGCATGTATATAGTGATCCTGTACCAAGTCACTCTAATAAGTCTTGACTGTTTAGTTATACTACCAATTGGATAATAATATTGCACAGTAATACCTGAACACCCTTTTAAGGGCCTGTGGGTAGCTGATAAATATTAGCTGGGTGGTGGCAGTGATTTCTACTGTATAGTCTGAGTAAAAGGGGCACAGCTGGAGAACCTGTGTCAACCTTTCCCAGGATTGTCTGTGTGGTTGTATAAATTCTTCTCAAAATGTGTGTGTGTGTCAGATACTTGGGCAGGGACACGAAGCATTGGTTGGACAGAGAGGGTGCTGGAGGTTTTAGCTTGCCCACTAGGCTGAGATCTGGACCCTATAGCTGTGCCAGTGGGGAGTCTTATTGGGGACCTGGAGAGCAAGGGAACGACCATCCCCGGACTGACTGTGATCTCTGTGTGATCTTAAGGGAAATTGCACTTTACTGTGTGTATTTATTATCCTTTCCTTCTATATGAGATGCTCCTCACTAGTGTTAGTGGTGATGACTGAGGCTCCTTGATTGCTGGGCCAGGGCAGGCATGGGCGTCACAGTTTTGTTCTGCGTAGTCTGGCTTGCTGGAATTAGATAGGCTAAAATGGGTTCCTTGCACAGGTACATACACCCATGTGTACAGGATTCTCTGTGTAGTGCATCAACACCAAAGCCTCTGTGTGTGTTATACACAAACATGTGGTGTGTACCACCCAGTACAACTACCATTGTCAACTGTGGAAGGGCTGCTAACAGCAGCCACCATGCACTCACCTGTATACACCACCCCCAGACCTATTGGCTAGGTGGCACAGGCAGTAACTGTTATACAGACCTGTGACATGTGTTCACCTGTACCCAGGATATGGTACAGCCAAGGTGTCAGCATACTCCTTGTGAGATATGACAGCAGACCATCCTCCTGCTGGCACATGGACACCTACAACAATCACTCAGTGTTAATAGCAGCTATAATGCATCATGGCTGGACAGCTACACTTCCTGATATGTAAGCATTAAACGTTACTGCTGACAACATGTTACACAGCAGTGCATTGTTACACTGTAGTACAGTCACCGTGTGCATCAGAACCATATTAGCCTGTCCCTGCATCGATGTTATGGATGACAGGGATGTGGCACAGGTATCATCATATGCACAGGATGTTTTGTTGGTTTATCAGATACCTAGGCTGGGCCATACATTTGACACCATGTGTGTACGTGAGGGGTTTTAATTACTGATATGGCCATGGTGATGTGGTGTGTGTAGGTATGGGGTTGCCCTAGGTGTGTTTGTATTGTGTTTGAGTATGCATGCACACAGTTCTGCCATGTGGCTTCCCTATACAGGTGTTTGTTGGACAGCTGCAGACCATACCTGGCAGGGTGTGCAGTTCACCACCTTAGGCCATGGACACGAGAACTGTGCCTGCTAGGGGTTCCATGGGCACATCCAGGTACAAGCCACGATATGGTACTCTCTCCTGATGATGACATATGTCCGCTGGAACCAGGTCCTTCCTGGGACTGGCCAGGGCTATGTGCATGTGGCCTGCTGTGGTGTGGTGTGGACAGCGCCCCCCATGCAGTGCTGGGGCTGATACTGCTACTACTGGAGTGGCTTGGTGTTCTTGCACATCCACGTTGACCTCCAGCTGTTGGTGTTGCTGGCCTACATCCACGTGGCCTTGCACCACTCCCACCACATGCTCTAGCATGGACAATCCACGGTCAATGAGTCCCTCCATCTCACCCCACCGTCTATCCATGACCTCTGTAAAATAACGGAGAGCACCTGCAAGATCATGGTTGTTGTCAGTTACAGCTGAAAGAGTAGCCCTCTGCAGCCTTAGACCCTGTCTGGTGTACTGTTCCAGATGTACCTGCATCTCTATGACAGCCTGAAACATGCATCTGGTGGTACCAGATGTGGCACTTCTGCTAGGGGCATGAAGACCAGCAGCCCTCCAACAAGCACCCCTGTACATCTGCCCATGTGGTACCCTGCCAGACATCTGGCTATGGCTGCTGTGTTCAGACACAGCAGCCATAGATACCACACTGTCCTATGCACTGCCATCAACCTACAACTGTCCCTCTGCTATGGCCACTGGTGATGGGGTATCTATAGTGCGTGGGGATGAGGTGGATAACAGGGGGATGTCAAATGATGGTGCAGTTTCGGCCTCTAACAACCCCACCTGTACCTCATCACACC
This sequence comes from Protopterus annectens, assembly GCF_019279795.1. Taxonomy (NCBI): domain Eukaryota; kingdom Metazoa; phylum Chordata; order Ceratodontiformes; family Protopteridae; genus Protopterus; species Protopterus annectens. The sequence goes on from NC_056734.1 coordinate 277,362,187, forward strand.
TATCATTATTTTCAGTGCCTGTATGGACACCAACATCAGATTGCCTGCAGGAAGGACCCTGACCCACCTTGCCACCTGTGAGGGGAAAACAAGAAACGCACATTTAGACCTATTCATCATTGCTTAACAGTATACACACACACACACACACACACACACACACACACACACACACACACACACACACACACACACACATACACTCACTCACTCACACACACACACACAGACACACACAGACACACACAGACACACACACACACACACACACACACACACACACACACACACACACACACACACACACACACACACTGACATTCCACCATAATACTTACCTGTCCCTGAGTTTACAGACTGTCCCAAGTGTATTCTCTTAGGTTCCCCATCCTGCATCACACTTGGAAACTTACACTCATTAATACCAATCATTAATGTATCATTCTTCTAATTGACTAGACAAGTGATCACAAAACATGACATGTTACTCCATTACCTCTTTGACTTGATTGGAGTCAGTTTTACAAAGACTCACTACTGTCATCCAGTGTTCACCTTGGTTTTGTCCAGACATTGTGAGCATGGCCCCCATATGTTAGGGGCTACTAAAGTCACTCAATAATGTCACGCACTGGAGTGTCATATATAACTATTGCTCAGTAGATGCAAGATGTGTTGCTCTATTAACTTATGTGGACAACAGTAATATTTGGAAACACTCACTGGTGTTGCCTAGTAATTCCCCAATACATCTGTAGTGCTGCATACATGGGTATTCTTTCACTGTTCTGCTGATTGCAATTATAACAGTATATCTGGTGTCTAGTTTTCCTCCCAATGCATGTTCCATGCTACAAACCTTATTATACTATCAGCTGTCCTGAGATTACATGTCAGACAAGTATTCCTGGTGTCTCATGTGCCTGTCCATGTCCACGTACTGCATGATTTCAAAGAGAAGTCGAGAGGTATGAAGAACCCCACAATCACATATGCGCATACATGGACACACACACAAACACACACACACATACACACACGCATCCTACATACATCAACCCCCCCCTCCACTCCACCAGATTGCACTTACAGACAAAATAACCCCCCACCCTCCACACATACACTAATAGGTGAGGTTGCACGGAGATATTACACACAGACCTCCCATTACCCATCTGTCAACATGCATGACATATGTTACTAAACAGCATGCAGTGCAGCTATAGTCAATCCATGCTAGCAACAGTATACATGTGTGTGATGCATGGGCTGTGTTAGTAGGTGATTCCTCTTCCCCTGGAACACACTGCAGCCATGTGCACAGTATTGCTGTGCACCTATTCAGCACCCTGGCATGTACTGTGCACCATACCTCAAAGGTGTACACACCATTGCTGAATGTGTATTACTGTGTCAGTTATGACTGCTTTGCTGCTCACAGCCCTTATGTATTTGTCTGACACATACCTGGGATGATATGTGGACAGATGTCATTTGTGCATGCCTGATGTCTGATTTACAGATGTCATCATCAGTGGTGCATGTATGGCAAATACAATACAATTGCACTGACAACCGTCAAACCTTACCATGGCTATGGGGAGCCTACACACCCTTATTGATATGA
>NC_056734.1:277368813-277446313 GCF_019279795.1 Protopterus annectens
TCTCAGCATACACATATTTGATTGCCTGGTAAGTGTTGAAGTTTGGGTGCCACTCTATGTGCAACTCTCCACGTTTATTCAATTCAGTTTGTGTGGCTGGGAAAAGGAATGGCCACAACAAAAAGATTATTGTCACTAGTACAGTCAACAGGATGATTATGCAATATTTCTGAGGAAATGGTTGTTCTGCATTCCTGTTTTCTCCGACTCTTCCGAGTAGTTTTATTTGGATTTTTCTGGATTCTATCATTTTTGCTTTTGACATATGATCTTACTCTCTGCCCTAATAGGACCTTCAGCACCGATGGTTTCTTCACTGGGGTTGAAACAGATCAGTCCTATTGATCTGACCCCCCTTTGTAGCCAGACTTTGTGCTGAGGGCCCCGATGGAGAGGTAAGATTTTTGTCCAGTTCAAAGTTCTTAACTAGTTTGCAGTGCATCAGGTGGATCCATGAGGCTCGCTCTGCGATTTTGACTGCAGTGGGTGTTGAAAGAAGCACCTGGTATGGACCTTCCCACCTTGGTGACATCCAATTTTTCTTCTTAATGTTTTTCACCCAAACCCAGTCCCCTGGGATCACTGCCACTTCCGATGTTTCGGTTTGTTCTTTATCTGAAACAGAATTTGACTGCAACAGATGTTTAGAATTCAACAAATTTCTCATATATTCGGCTAGTGTATAGTCAGCTTCCTGGTTTGTGGGCATGAGAAGTTTCCACTGGGGTGTATAATAAGCCCTTCTAAACAGTTTTTCAAAAGGAGTCAATCCTTTTGCAGTCGGAACAGTTCTCATGCTCAACAGTGCCAGGGGCAAACAATACACCCAGTTCTTTCCTGTCTCAGCTATTAATTTTCTTAATTTATTCTTTAATATTCCATTATGCCTCTCAACTAGCCCTGCAGATTGCGGATGGTATGCACAATGATTTTTTAAAGAAATACCAAAATGCTTACTTAACTGCTGTATGGTTTGATTTACAAAGTGTGTACCATTGTCACCATAGATCCTTTCCGGAATGCCGAATCTAGGGATGATTTCTTTGACAAATGCTTTTGCCACTGTGACTGCATCTGGATTTTTGGTTGGAAAGGCTTCCACCCATCTGGAAAACATATCTACAATGATAAGACAATACTTTTTATTTTCACATTTGTTCAATTCTATGAAATCCATACAGATAGTGTGAAATGGATATGGTGGTGTAGGGAAACTCCCTTGCTTGGGCTTTAACGCCCCTTGTGCATGATGTTTGTTACAAATTTGGCACATCAAACAAAATTTTTTAGAGTAGTTTGTAAATCCGTACATTGTGAACACCTGGTTCACCAGCTGTACCATCCCCCCTGTTGAGACATGGCACTGTCCATGGCTCAACAAAGCTGCATATCTAAACAAATTAGATGGTACTATCAGTTTCCCTTCTTTAGAGATGTACAGCCCCTTTTCGAGAATTGCTCCTCGTTTTACCCATCTTTGTTTTTCAGCTTGCGTAGTGAGTGTCTGCATTGTCTTTAACATTTCTAAGTCTAAAATCTCAGAAGGTTGTAGTTCCTCATTTAAAAGAAATACTTCATAAGCTGCTTGCTTTGCAGCTGTATCAGCTCTCGCATTACCTTTTGAAATCCTATCTTGTTGCTTGGTGTGAGCTGTGCATTTACAAATAGCTACTTTCTGAGGTAACTGAATAGATTCTAAAAGATCTAAAATAAACTGTGCATGATTGATAAGTTTGCCAGTAGATGTTATAATTCCTCGGTTTTTCCACTGTTGCGCAAAAACATGTACAGTAGAAAAAGTGTACTGGCTGTCAGTAAAAATGTTTACACATTTACCCTTTGCTAAGGTACATGCCCGTGTCAAGGCAATCAATTCTGCTGCCTGTGCAGATAAGTTGTATGGTAAAGGTTTTGCTTCTACAATCTCAGTATCAGAAACTACTGCATATCCTACTAGGTTCTGTCCTGCAGGACCCCTTTTGCACGAACTATCCATGTAGTATGTCACCTCATCATCATCCAAGGGGACATCCGTGAGATCTTTTCTAGGTAGTGTCTTTTGCTCAATTACCTGCAGGCAGCGGTGTGGTGTGCCATCTGCAGGGGTTGGGAGCAAGGTAGAAGGGTTCAAAGTCATGCATCGTTCAATTGTCATGTGAGGTTGGCTCAACAATATAGTCATACAGGAAAGATGCCTAGCAGGGGAAAGATATGCTACCTTCTCTTGCAGTAAAATAATCTCGACTGCATAAGGCACTCTCAAAGTGAGAGGGTGGAATAAAACTACTGAGGCCAAAGCCTGTACTGCCATTGCAGCTGCAACTACTGCTTGTACACAGTGGGGTAAGGACCATGCCACTGGGTCTAGTTGTGATGAATAGTAAGCAATGGGGCGTTGCTTGTCCCCATGCTGTTGTATTAACACTGATGTCATATAACCTTGCTTACAATCTGCAGTTTGGAAAAAACGTTTATGGTAGTTTGGTAATCCCAGAACTAATGAGGATGCTATTAACTGTTTCAGTTTGCAGAAAGCAGATTCTGCCTCTGGTGTCCATTGTAACAAATCCTGTGCTGCCATAGGCTTTTTATATATCAGGTCAGTCAGAGGTGCAGATTCCAAGGCATAGTTTGGAATCCAGCTCTGGCAAAAATTAGTTGTACCCAGGAAGGACATCATTTCCTTCTTGGTAGTGGGTTTTGGTGCTTGCAAAATTGCTACTTTTCTGTCCTCATCTAATGTTCTATCTTCCTTGGATATTACATATCCTAGGTATTTGACTTGTTTTTTCCAAAGCTGCAGTTTATTTTTGTTTACCTTATGTCCTTCAGTAGCTAAAAATCGTAATAGCGCTATGGTATCTTCTCTACAATCTTGCTGGGTGGGGGCCATCCGTAAGATGTCATCAACATAAAGTAAAATCTGACTGCCTCTTGGTAGGGTAAATCCCGCCAGGTTGCTTGCCATTTCTTGTGAGAATATTGTTGGAATTTCACAATATCCCTGTGGTAGTCACGTACATGTATACCTTTTCCCCTGAAATGTGAATGCAAACCAATACTGGCTGTCAGGGTGCATTGGTATCGAAAAGACTGCATTGCTGATATCTACCACAGAAAAATACTTCTGTTGAGGTTTTAAATCATTCAACAGGGTGTGTGGGTCTGGCACCATAGGTGCCCTTGGTATTACTGTGTCATTTACAGCTTGTAAATCTTGGACCATACGCCATTCTCCATTTGCTTTTTTAACAGGAAATAAGGGTGTGTTACATGGTGAATCGGGAGATTCTACCAGCACCCCTTCCTTAAGTAAAGCTGCTATGATAGGTTTGATTCCTGCCTCTGCATTTTTTCTTAAGGGATACTGTCTTTTCTGTGGTCTAAATGCTGACTTTGGCATGATAGTAACTGGTCCCGCTGTACAAATAAGTTCTACATCTGACTTTCCTGTTGACTAGAGAGTTTCTGGTATATTCTGTAAGGCATTCTCTTCCTCCTTTAATAGGAGTACTAATCAGCTGTTCTTGCTAGACTGCAAGTGCACGGCTGGGTGGGTCTGAGTTATCCAATTCAACTTCTGTATTTGTATTCCCTGCTCTGACAGTTCTAATTCTGTCTGTTTCTCACATCTTGTGACTTTTTCTCCTAGGTCTGCCCATTCTATGTTTTTGTCCTTGGTTAAGCTAACATTTGGTAGTCGATTAGATTTATAAAGTGTAAAGAACTCCTGGGGCAATGAACAGCTGGCTACACTGTTCCCTTCTGTGTCCCAGTACAGATTACGTAATATCAATCTGTTTGCATGATTTTTAAACAATTCTTGCTCATATTCCTTATCAGGTCCTGATGTGTTACAATAATACAGGGTACAGTGCAACAAGTGTTGCTTATCAATGTCAAGGGAGGGGAACTTGCTGATGGCTACATTCATTAACTCTTTGGTCACAGTACCTGGACCAGTCGTAACCAAGTCCTGGCTGTACCAATAAAACATTTCACCCTCCGATTGCACTGCAAAGTTATCAATTTGTCGCTGTGCTTTCATACTCTGCATGGTTGGGACTACTGCTATACCAAATAGCTGCATAAGGTCTCTGCCCAAGAGGTTTACTGGGCATTTTGCAGAAACAACAATTTTGCTTTTCTGAGTCAATCCTGAAACAGGATCAGTTATGCAATATCACGGGAGAGGGGCTCCCGATACAGCTGTCCATTAGCTGCTTTTACCAGTATGTAATCAGGTGACTCTGTGTTTTCTGGCAGTTTGGAGGGATGTATCAGGGTTCGTGATGCCACTGAGTCACACAAGAATTTGACTTCCCTTCCTTCTACCAAGAGTGTAACTTCTGGTTTTGTGTCTGCTAAATAGAGCTTCAGGCTCAATAAAGCTAGGTCTAATATTTCATTTTCTTCACTGTCACTAACTTCTTGCACTTCCTCTATCTCTTCTGTCACATCCTCTACTCCCTCTATCACATTCTCATTTGTCCTTTCTCTGCTATCCCCTTCTAGTGATTCCTGACTATCATATAGTCAATCCTCACCCTCCTTGCCTTCTTGATTTTCCTGCAATCCCTTGCCAAGTGTCCCTTTTTACCACATTTGAAACATTCTCCCCTTTTCTTTCGCCCTTCAAAGTCCTCTGATCGCTGATCAGATTGTTTGTTTCCCTGTGCATTTTTCTTGCCCTTTTTCCCGGACTGTACTACATAAACTTCTGCTCCATCTTCTACAGAAAATACTTGAGCTTTCTTTGTCTTTTTGCTATTAAAATGCCTTTCGGCATGCCTAGCATATTCAAGTAATGACTGTAACCTGCTTGTATGATAGTCTACCATGTGTTTTGTAATAAAACTGCTTATGGGTGCAATACTGCCTTTTAAGAATGCATTTTTTAACTGCTGTTCATATGGGGAATCTTGTGTTTGGTTTTCAGGAACCTGCATTCCACAGTGGTTATTAAAACATTCTTATAATCTGGCATAATACCGGTCAATAGTTTCACCTTCTTGTTGGATGCATTGATTAATGCAAGTCCAGTCTGCCCTAGGCTTCCATTTTTCAGAGATGCGGTCTGTAAGACCTTTTACTCTGTTGTCTAGTTCTGCGCTGCTATGTGGGAGGGGCCTGTGTGCAGCATCACGGGGATTCCAGTTGCCACTAATCATGTGCCAATCTGGTCCCACAATTTGTCTAACTACTTTTTCTACCTCTTCTCCGTTTAAGTTATAACTCAGCCACGTTCCTTGTAAATCTTCTGAGAACTTTCTAAAATTAACTTTTGGATGGGGAATTCCCTCAGTGGCTTTCCGGATATCTTCCAAAGTCCAAGGTCTATACACTAAAATAGTTGGGTCCTGACAGTCTTGTCCTGCCTGAGGATTAAGTACTTCTATAAGTGGGCATATTTCTTCTTCACTCATAGATCGTGAATTCTTAACCATTTGATATAACTCAATGCCTTCATTTGAGTTACCTGCCCTTGTTCGAGACCTGGTCCCGATGGGATCGCTAATAAATGGTTTTACTTTTTCAATGTCTCTATTTTCAGTGACAACAGGATATCGTGGGGGTGGACTAGCCTGTTCACTTGTTTCATATTCTGGTAAGGGAGGTGGAAGGGCCGATGCTATTACTAAGTTATTGTCTTTCTTAGCTAAAAACATTGTTTTTGAATTGTTGTTCTTTTGTTCCCTACGGTTTACTTCCTCAATCCACCTGTGTGCCTGAGGAATTCCTAACTGGCGTTGCTTTTTTACCTGACCTTTGTAATCAGTTTTGAGCTGTTTGACAAGTTATTGTCCTCCTTATCTAAAAACATTGTTTTTGAATTGTTGTTCTTTTGTTCCCTACGGTTTACTTCCTCAATCCACCTGTGTGCCTGAGGCATTCCTAATTGGCGTTGCTTTTTTACCCGACCTTTGGAATCGGTTTTGAGCTGTTTGACAAGTTTGATAAGTGAGGATTTTTCTAATTTTCCGTCAAATTCATATTTATTAACCCATTTTGAATAGTATATAATATTGTCAGCGTGCTATGACTGCATGTATTTTGCGTCTTCGGTTAACGGCAGATTTAGGGGTCTTTTTGTGCAATTATTACCCATTTTGTTCTACCCTTTTGATCGTTATGTAACTTCTCTTATTTTTAACGTGGTACCATGGATTTTGTTATAGTCTCTTCAGAATGACTGCCTACCTATTCTGTTTCTCCTGATCTATGACAAGACAGTAATCTTTTCTGTCCCTGACTTGTAAAATACAGTCCTGACAAAAACAATACAAATCTAGTCCCTGATCTAAAACAGAAAACAGAAAAAAGTAGATTCACCTTACCTGAGCCTACATGATTGATGACCTGATTCATGGAGACCCGTCCTTCAGTCGCAGATCAGAAAGTGGCTGGCCTCTTTTGTACGACAATTCAGTCGGAGGGCTTTTCAAATAAGAAGAACTGATTTGGTTTCTTCCCCATATGGTTTCAACGACCTGGCCCGTCTGATCCGAGGTGAAGTGAGGATTCTGGCTTGAAGGACCAATCTGTCAAAGGAAAAAACTTCAAAGACCAATTCACGTAAGGTTCAAGTATGGCACCCTTTATTACTTGCAGCAAGGAGACAAAACATGCAGATACAGGTTTTTGTCTAAATTACTAGTAAGCAGTATGCTTCTTTTATACAGTTCTGTGAAATGTTACTTTTCTATGGTTGACGTAGTTAGACACAGCTTTCTGTATTATTCTACAGAAAATGTTACTTAGATTTCCTGCTGACATGTTCAGATTTAAAACTCACTATGTGTTACATAGAAAATGTTACTTGGATTTCCTGCTGACATGACTGGATTTATGAAAAACATTTGAGAAAAACAACCTGGCCTTGGGGCTTATTTTTAGCCCACTACAAACTTTCTATTCTTCAGTTGTGCAGTTCTAATATATATGTGTTACATTTCAAGGTACATTTCTAGCTTAGGTACAAGTAATGCTGACTACGGTTTATACTTTCAAGCAGCCTTTGTTTTCATTATCAATAGCTTCTGCAGCTGTGTACTTTCTCTCAGCATAAGCAGAAAATCAATAACTCTTTGATTAAGTCTCATGACATTAGTAGAAATGAAACATCTATTATTATTTTCATGATACTAGCAGAAATCAAATGCTTTCCTGTTAATTTCCAAAGCATAAGCAGATCATAGCTGCACATATTTTTATGACATAACAGGATTGGAATGTCTCTAGTAGCTCATGCAGATTTATACAGTGTGAACAGAATAAATGTGTTAACCCTTTTTAAACCTCGAATGCACTGAGCATGCATATTACTAATACATATTTTTCTAACAGGGGGTATATATAGGGACAGATTGCGGGTAAGCCTATTACACACCTATGGCATTTCTGCATGCTATATTACATGTTAACATGACTGTCCTGCAAGTGGTGGGCTCTGAAATCCACGTGTCCATCATAATGGCATCACTTCCACCACCAGCTATTGGCCACACTAATATACATGTCTTGCATTACTCAGCACATGCTATAATGGCTTACATCTTGTCAGTCAGGGACATACACTATTGTCCATAGCAGTTGTTCAGCTGAACATCATTACAACACCTGATGGCACAGATAAATCATTCCACATAATCTATCCCATTATTATGGACCAAGTACTACATTCAATTACATGCATATATACTTCACATACCTGTTGTGGGAATAACGTCTCTTCTGGATAGTTTGCTGTGTGGATGGCTGGATGGATTTTTTTTTTTTGTGTTTGCTTTTTAATTTTTTTTTTTTTGCTTTCTCTCTCTCTCTCTCTCTCTCTCTCTCTCTCTCTCTCTCTCTCTCTCTCTCTCTCTCTCTGTCTCAGTCTCTCTCCACTAAATGGATTGAGCTGCTTTGACTAGATTACAGCATGGATTTTGTAGGTGATGCACATGATCAGGTGATGGCCTCTGCACCAATCAATGTCCACCACTTGCTATCTGCATGCAGCATGCTGTGTAGTACTTCCAATTACCACTGTCTTGGCAACCCACTACTATAAATTCCTACATCATGTGGGCGTGGTCCCTTTACCTTTCCTGTATGGAGGGCATCCTTCCTGTGTGTGGGCAGCAGTGTCACAGAGCAGGTAGCAATACCTCTTACAAGAGGACTTGCAGACTCAGGCCAGCTACATATTTCTATAAGTTTCCAGACCTACAGACGGTGTGAGTAGTGTTGTTATATGCATTGTATAGCACCAGTGTTACAGGGTTTGTGCGTACATCTAGTTTGGCATGGAATGCATAGCTCTCAACTGTGGGCCTCTCCACATGATGGCCAGAGGATTGCCTGTTATGTTTTGTCTGTCCACCACACAAGTCTTGTGTCAGATATATCACTGGCATTGTGTCTGTTGAATGCTATAAGTACATGGCTACATCCATTTGTGTTTCTGACTTCATATTCCTGACTAAGGGTATGTTGCAGACTATCCTGTAACACCAGCTACTTTCTGGGTGTATAACAACACTATTTCAAATATGGCCCTGTGTTCCGGCCTCTGTCCTCCACCTATATACCAGGCTTTGTTCATATGACATGCAGTAAGAGGTTGTTATGTAGTGGCCTGTGATTATGTTGTGCTGCCATTCCTGCCATCATTCCAGTGCTGTTGTGGCCCCCACTGTGGGGTAGGGTCAATATATATGTTGGCTACAGCTGGACAAAACATGTGTGCCCTTCTGCATTCCAGAGGTCAGTGTAGGTAACTGTGTTATATGCCCCTCTAAGTCAGTCTACGGGGGAGAGGTATGCAACATATATAACCTAGGCTGTTACAACATGTGAGGGATATCGGTAGTAAGCCGCCTTAAGGTACATGGCTGTACATTCTCATACATTTCACCTTGGGAACATTGGTGGCCTAGTGCTTACTGTCATGCAGACTGTTCTGTTTGTCAGTGTGATACTGATGTTTTCAGTTAAACATTATGTAACAGATAAATCCTCATTGTGGCAACTTACTTCTTTATTTCCTAGGGGTTGAGCACAGTAATTGGAGGCTGCTGAACTACACATCTGCATTACTTAGTGTTGGTTGATTGTTGTCCTCTGGCCCAGTCTTTCTTTACTGTTGTACTACTTGATGGGATACCTGTGGAGGTATTGTTTGTTAACACTACCTGACTGTTTCTACACATATTCCCAGATTCCAGGTTGATGTTATGCACATACCTCTCCATCTCTTATTGCACACACTCTGGGCATGTCTTAACAACATGCAGGTGAAACTGGGACATATTTTGACTATTGCCCTCATGAACCTTTGGTGAGTTGTACAATGACAGGTTTGTTTTTCTAGACATTTTCCAAATATTCACAGGCCTGACAGTCAGTTATATGACATCAAATGCTGCCTAAATGTCAGAGATTAGCACTCTGATATGCCAGGGAGACAGGGTAACAGCCAGCAAATATGGGCCAATTCTCTGGACATTCCGGACAGATCTGTACAGTTGAGGGGTATGATTCTGCATACAGCTTACTACCACTCCCAGGATTCGAACCATGGCTGTGTGTGCTAAAAATACAACACTTCATGTCTCAGTTGAGTGTGCTATTTGGATTATGTTGTCTATCTTTTTACTGTTTTCTGTATAAGTCTCTCTCAGTTGTACAATATGACCTCTTGTGATTACAACAGTTGTATACAGTGTGGGTAACAGTGCTTAATACAACAGTACTATTAAGAGATTGCAACACTACATTACCATATGATACCAGAGTAAACCCAAGCAGTCCAGCAGTTAGACCTTTTTTTGTCAGGCTGTTAACCTTTTATTTAGATACAACCTATATGAGACTCTTCCTGCCATATTGTCTAGTTTATTCAGTACATGCCATACACAATACAGGTTTTATACTGGCAATTAACTTTTTACTACTTTTTGATTTATTTCTTATGACAGTACATGCAAGATTATTACTAACCTGCCTCATGATGCAATCTCTGCAGTCTACAGGCATGGGGTTTCCGGTTCACAGCCTGCTAGTCTGCCACTGTCAAAGACATAAGAGGAATATTTAGCCATACCTATTCATAATATACATGAGCTGGAAATTATTAAACAGGTAGTAGACTGTTACTTACACATGACTGGGACATCAGCCGTCTTCCTAGCCTCTTGGATCCACTGACCCAAGAGCTTCCTCTTTCTCTTTTTCAGGTTAGCATAGCGATGCCTGACCTGCTCACCAGTTCGAGGAATGCTAGTGGCACTGGTGAGGTCACGGGCGAGACGGTCCCAGGCTTCCACTTTATATTGGGAACCTGGTACTTGCCCTGCAGCAGTCTATGGTCATGGTCTTTAACAAGGAGTCCTGCCATGACTTTGGACTCCTGGATGCCCCAGTGCTGTACCCAGAAGTGCAATCCTTCACCCACACCAGTCATAGTACCTACAGGAGGAAGCTGCAACCAGTTATGAGATGTATTCCTGTCTGTGGGGTTTAAATAGGCCCAATGTCTCACACATTGCCATGATTGGATGGTTTTGAAAATGCTAAGCTATAGGTAAACCTGCTTACCTAAGGTTGGCATTGCTTAAAGGGGTGTACCAATGGGCAAACTGTTTTAGCTAGCCTACACAATACTTACACCTAGTAAGCAGGGGTGTGCAATGCTTAGCATTGCTTAATTTTTAATTTGCACACTATTTGATGCTTGGCATTGATTTATCATTCATTACATGTTATATATGTGTTTGGTATCCATGATTCATGTGTACATACACTGTATGGGGTCCTTGTGTTTATTGGGGAATTTCAACACTTTATTACAATGACACCTCACATCTGGACTTAATTCAGTACTCCATTTCACATATGTATGGTATGTAGTAGGTTATACAACATAAAACTGTATATAGATTCCTTTCATGTGTTAATTTTTATTTTCCTATAGTGAGGATCTATTTGATAATACATCAGTCGTATGTACTACTGTGATGGCTTACTGGTTAACTACTGTGACTATAGTGTACAGGGTCCTGGGTTCAATACATGCAAGGGGTGTTTATTTTGTTGCTGAGCAGATCAGTGGCTGTTGGATACAGAGTGATGAAAGCACTTTTAAGCAATTGTAAGCTGGATTGCGCAGGTTTGCATGATGGTAATCAATGCTAACTTCTGGTTAAATATGCTTACAGAGAGTTAGTTTCAATATTGCTTAACCTGTGTGCGCATTGCTTACCCCTGTGCAAACAGGCTTATACCCACTTACAAGTGCTTACTCCCACTTACCCCTGCACTATTTTAGACAGAAATGTAACATGGCTCTTGGGAAGGTGGTGGATTTGAACACACTATGGATTTATCATTCATTACACATTATACCTTTGATTTGTATCCCTAATTCATGTGTAAATATACTGTATGGGGCACTTTTGTTTATCTGTGGATTTTACAACATTATTACAATGACACCTCACATCTGCATTTAATGCAGTACTCCAGTTCACAAATATATGTTATTTAGTAGGTTATACAACAAAATAATTGTTCATAAAGGGATTTTACATGGAAAATGGAATATACTACAGTGAGAATTGAACAAGGAATAACTGCTCATAAAGTGAATGCTCTGACCACTACACTATTGCAGTACTTGTTTCATTTGCATGTACCTTGATATTTATCTTCTTGTGCCATTAAAGCTACAGTATGTGTAGCTAAGCAATGGGCAAACACACGCACCCACGGTTAAATTTAATCTGTTTGATAAAAAAAATGTTTTACTGCTATTTTCTATTGGAAGGAGCATGTTTCATTTATTGCTGTGGATTCCTGCATGCATCTGCACATTTGGCAGACATCCTAGCAACCCCCCCCATACCTCTCAACCTCTTAATGCACATTATCTGGACAAAGTTTGACAACATGAGGTCTAACTACATACATATTTTAATTATTGCTCTTATGAACTTGGGACAGTTGCTAGAGTAACAGGATTGGTTTTAATATAGGTTTTCTGATGGTTTTGGTGCATGACAGTCATATGTATGCCATTATTTCACTGCTTCATGCCTGACATCATCCCATGATTTCCGGGTACAACTGGAGTACAGGCCAACTGTATGGGCAACAAATGTGTGGACATTATGCTATGATTTGTACAGTTGGGAGGTATGCAACCTCCTATGAGCATTCTTGCTCATTGTTATTGCCAACCGGCACTTCCTGAGTGCAGGGGCATGTGCATTGTGAGAGCTCTGCTCTCAAACACACACCTTGCACTAATCCACCCTCCATGTCCATTTAGGAACACAAGCAGTACACCTTCATTATTATGCATGGCGCGCTGACGTGCTACTCCTAAATGGTCGCTTCCATGCAGGAATAACCTATTCCTGCATGGATTGTTACTGAATCCTGGGGTCAGACTTAAACAGCATACAAGAAACATTTCAGTCACACTATCAAATAGTAATATAGCAACAAAGAGATGAAATTGAAAGAAACAATTAGAAACTTTCTTCAGACTAATATAAACCTCAAGATACAAGAACAACAGAGTAGACACATTGAAATAATGTCCGAGTTGCAAAATCAAATTAAAAAAACTAAAACCCAATAAAGCACCAGGAAATGACAGCATAACACCAGAAATGTATAAGTTATTGCCCAAAGAAGCTAAACAGTTATTGTTGAAGGTTTTTAACCAGGTTAAACAAGGAATATTAGTTCCACCTTCTTGGAAATATAGTTTAATCTCACCTATTCTGAAATCTGAAAAAAAAATGCCTCAGAATGTTCTTCCAATAGGCCCATTTCATTGTTAAATGTAGATTACAAAATGTTTATGGCAATACATACAGAGAGAATTAAACATATATTGCCATCATTAATTGATCACAACCAGACATGTTTCATAAAAGATAGAAACACCAACAATAATATTAAAAGAATTCTTGCCTTGATAGATTATGCTGATTTAAGTAAGAGAGACATGACTCTGGTGAGTCTTGACATCAATAGCACCTTTGGTTCAATAGATTGGAATTATTTACTGGTGGTACTAGAAGAATATGTCTTTTCACAGCAATTCACATTCTTAATTAAAACACTATATGAAAATTCTCTGGCCTATGCTAAGATTGGGTCATGTCTCTCTACTTCTATAAGTATTAGAAAAGGATGCCCACTTTCACCTTTACTGCTTGCATTAGCAATTGAGCCTTTTGCTAACTATGTTAGAATGAAACCAAGTAACAGAAAAAACAAAAAATAAAACTCCAAAAGGGTGCGTCCCAGACCAGCAGGTTACAGTTTCCAAATGTGATAGCAAATATAGCAAAATGATGAAATAAGATGCCAAGGATATCAAAATTTCCACTTTTATTTTAAACTCTAAAACTCAGGCTTTTCGTCAGCTACACGCCGACTTCTTCAGAAATAACGTAAAACAATTTAAACTCAACTACATGGTTTAAATACAGCCTTATGGAAATCACCTGATTCACCTCATTCACTCAAACCATTCAAGTTCCATTTAATCCCACATTCATAACTCTGATGTAAATGCTCGTTTTTTTAAAGAAACCTTCATATACAATAGCAAGTACACTATCTTTATAATAACCCATGTGTGCTAATAAACCGATGCAGGTAAACAAAACAATTCTACGCGGTGTCCTACACCATGAAAATAAAAATAAAACCTGTTAGTTCACCTGGGTTAAAGTGTTTAGAATACAGTATAACAACATTAATAAAATTCGCCCTAACCGGCAATCCGGTATAAATCACAACAGAGATATTCATTAACAACATATCTATCTTGGCCAATGTAACATTTTGTACCATATTAAATATTCACAATTAAATAAATAAATATAAAATGGTAAACAAACTAATACAACTTACCCTGATCAGCAATTCAATTTGATTCACAACTAGCATATTAATAAATAAGTCATGTCAATCTTAGCTGATACAACGGCTACTGACAAAGGGATGTTGAATAACAGACTTTACCAAAATAGCACTTTACTGTCTTCAAACCACTCATAGGTAGAATCATGATCTCCTCCCCTTATTTATAGATGCAGTACTCCGGCTAGAAAGTAAATAAATAAATGACCATTTTCAAAGCTGTTAATATACTTTCTCAATGGTAGCAGCCATGGGAAAATATAAAAGGGCTGAACATCCGTTAAACTCGTACCGCCCACTCCATCTAGGCGAAGAAAACCATCATCTACCCACACGGTAAATGATCAATAAATATTGGGTAATTGACATAAAATGTTTATACAAACAAATACATATAAAAATAATTTAACTGAAAAAACTGTAGAAATAATAACAAATTAATTGTTGTAAAAAACCCCCCAAAATAACCTACCCATGCTGAATCTTATACAAACCAAAGGAAATCTATTTAATAAAAAAGATTTAAAAATCAAAATCTAATAAAGCAACCTAAACATTCTATCATGTTGATAATAAAAAATAATTCTATCATGTTGATAATGAAAAATTATTATATATATAGTCCGGTCATAGCCTATAGGGCAATGCAAAAACCTTTATCTATTCAACTGCTTTAATTTTAAAAGACATGTTAAAGCCAAAGAGCCATTGATGCCAGGTGTATGACACACATCCAATCTTAGTTGCCATACCAACTCTCTATATTCCAACAAAAGGGATATAGGACCTCCCCTACCATCGGATTTAACCTGGTCTATTACATAAAACTGAAAGGTGTGATTTGGATTTTCCAAAATATGTTTGGCTAAGGCATTCTCCTTTTTGCCTTTTCTCATGGCATATAAAAGTTCATAAATGTGTTCCTGTAATTTTCTGTCGGTCTTCCTGATATAGAACGCTGAACAACAAGAACATTGAGCTATATATACCATTTGCGAACTTAGGCAGTTGTATCTTCCCTTACTGAAATATACCTAATCTCTTATTATATGCCTAGAGCCCGTCTTTATGTACCTACAGTACTGGCACATATTACATTTAAACATGCCATCCCGTGAACTGAATGATGATGTTTTCCTCTGTAAGATACCCTTAAGATTAGAACTCCTTCTAAATACTATTCTTGGACGTTCTACAATGGACCTGTTCAATGAATCATCTTGGAGTATTAAATTCCAGTTTTTCAATATAATAGAAAATAATTCTTTGGCGTCCATACTAAACATCAATATAAAACTATTGAACATAGTAGTAGCTGGAACTCTGGGCATACCATTGGTCTCCTGCACCAAGGGATCTAGACTCAAAATAGGTACATAAAACCCGGAAGCCCTCTTAATCTGGACCTCTTCTACTAAGTTGTTAATGAGGTCTGTAGGGTATCCCCTGTTTAAAAACAAGTTGGACATAAAAGAACATTCCTCCAAAAAAATCACATTCTCGGGTTACCATGCGGCCTGCCCTAACCAATTGTCCTTTAATATTTGACGTTTTTTGAGAAAATGGACGGCGACTGTTAAAATGGACATAGCTATTAGAAAAAGTCTCCTTTCTATATATCTTAGCTATGAAACATCCATTTTCAAGATCCTTCATAAGGTCAATGTCCAAATAGGCTACCCTATCAATGGTATAACTGTGGGTGAAACTGAGAAATTCAGAAGATGTATTAAACAACTCCATTAGCTTAAGAACTGTCTCACTGTTACCCTTCAAGATGATAAAAATATCGTCCAAAAATCGTGAATACAGGGAGACTGTCTCCATAAATAGGGAATTGGGAAAGATGTAAGTTACCTCCCAATATGCCATAACCAAATTGGCTACACTAGCTCCACATGGGGATCCCATCGGCACCCCTATTAACTGATGAAAAAATCTATTGTTGAAAAAAACATAGTTGTGAGTCAAGATTATATCTAGTAGTTCACTAACTATTTGGATTTCATTCACTGGAGCTTTTTTTCGTGTTAACATAGCCGGAATCCAATCTAGGGCTACTGAGTGAGGAATGGAAGAATAAAGGTCTTTCACGTCAACAGTTAAAAAATGACTATCCTCACTGTAAGTAGTCTGGTTAATCCTAGAAAGAAAAGACCAAGAATATTTTGAAATCTGGGACTCACTGGATACGTATCTCTTAAGAATGGTATCGACAACTTTTGCGCAGGCATAAGTAATGTTGCCCCTGGCACTAACTAGTGGGCGCATAGATGGATCATAGGGATCCTTATGGATCTTAGGAGATCCAAAAATAGTAGGAATTCTATAAGTTGATAACAATATATAATTAAGTAAATCTAAGTCTATGGTTCCATTAATAAACATGTCTCTAAAGTAGCCTGACACTTTGGAGTTACCCATATATACTTAATTCCTGGATATCTCAGTATAGGTATCAGTACTGAGAATAATTTCCATTTTCTTAACATAATCCTCTTCATTCATAACAACCAACCCTCCTCTCTTGTCAGGTTGCATGACTCTAACTGAAGAGTTGGCTAAGGACTCTAGTAATACTTGTTCTTCCCTACTGATATTGGTTTGTTCCCTGTAATTTCGTACAGGACGGTTTAAAGTATGTCTCATATCCAGTTCACAAACTTGTTCGAATACATTTAAAGCTGGATGAAGTGGTGGGTTATAGGTACTAGATATAAAGAAATCACCTTTGTCCCTAGTAAAGTTTCCCAAGAGTACCTGAAGATTTAATTTTCTAACAAATAATTTTAGATCAATAATAGATGATGCTAAATTGGCATGTTTTGAAAGAACAAAGGAAAATCCTTTGGCCAACAAGTCCACTAACTCCTGTTCAAGGTGGAAGTCTGAAAAGTTGTAAATTTTGAAATCCCTTCCAGTATTATACACAACAGTATTAGATTTCAAGCTGTTATAAACAAAAATTTCCAAAGACAAAACTAATTCCTCCTGTTCCTGGACCAGTTGTTGTTCCTCCGGCCCTGGTCCGATGGAGGAGACGAGGCTAGGTCCCGAAAATTTGGGACTTCTCTTATGTCATTGGAAATTGTGGACTTTTGTTGGTCCGCTAATCTCTCACTACATCTAATGGAGTCCATAGTTTCCTGGCATCAGTAGGTAGAGTTTCCAGGTAATTGGACCCCTGCCTTCTGTCCATTTCTGAGGCCCTAATGGTAGTACTTCTCTCCAGTCTCCATGTTTTGAAAGATAAAAAATTCCCCTGAGAAGCTGGAGGTTTGGGGTAAGCTATACCCTCTTTATAGGCTTTGACATCTCTATTTAAATTGTTTAATCTTAGTTGCCATTAGTTTTTTTATTTGATCATCAATACCGGTATAGGTCCTGTCATAATCAAATCTATACCTATGGAAATTAAGATCACTTTTAATCTCCCCATCCAATTTGGTAATATCCAATATCAAGTTTTCAGCTGCCTGTTGATAATGTTTGTATATGAGATCCATGAGTTCAAACCCATGTTTATCAAACAATTGGGTTAACTCAAGATGGAAAAGGGATCCCTCCTCCAGGCCTGTAGGATAACGCCAGGATCTAAGACCTTTTGGGACCACCCCAGCTCATTTGCATTCACCAAAATAAGCAATTTCTAACTGAATCTTCCTTAGCTTTATGAGATTCTGATCAAAAACATTTAGTTTGAAAGGTAAATCAGAGACCCCTTCAATTCCTTGTTCATGTACCACATTTTCACCATTATTCTAAAAAGAAAAGGAACAATTTAACCATACATTTAAATTAGCTGTAATTTGTGCATTAGATTCTGATGCAATTCCACTGCTTGGTACTAAAGGTAACCGACCATAAACCATCCCTCTGGTAGTAGCCTGAATATCTGGATGGTGGTCATCAGTTGATGCAGGAACAAGCTTGTTATGAGAAATATCGTCTGTAAGACCAAATATGACTCTAGATGCAACAGAAGGACCGCCTGTAACATGCCCTCCATTGTCGAACCCATGAGGGTTAAGTGCCTGTTGAGAGCTCAAAACCTCATCCAAACATGATGAAAGATTAGTAACTTTTTGAGATAACAACTCAGTTAGCTGGGTTAAATTGCCCTGTTCTCTTACGGTATCAGTTCCCAATGGTGAAACCAGAATAGCATCCATGACACAAACTGCTTCACAAAACAAGTAACAGAAAAAACAAAAAATAAAACTCCAAAAGGGTGCATTCCGGACCAGCAGGTTACAGTTTCCAAGTGCAATAGCAAATATAGCAAAATGATGAAGTAAGATGCCAAGGATATCAAAATTTTTACTTTTATTTTAAGCTCTAAAACTCAGGCTTTTCGTCAGCTACACGCCAACTTCTTCAGAAATAACATAAAACAATTTAAACTCAACCACATGGTTTAAATACAGCCTTATGGAAGTCACCTGATTCACCTCATTCACTCAAACCATTCAAGTTCCATTTAATCCCACATTCATAACTCTGATGTAAATGCTCATTTTTTTAAAAAAACTTCATATACAATAACAAGTACACTAGTTTTATAATAACCCATGTGTGCTAATAAACCGATGCAGGTAAACAAAACAATTCTAGGTGGAGTTTAAATTGTTTTACGTTATTTCTGAAGAAGTCAGCGTGTAGCTGACGAAAAGCCTGAGTTTAAGAGCTTAAAATAAAAGTGGAAATTGTGATATCCTTGGCATCTTACTTCATCATTTTGCTATATTTGCTATCGCACTTGGAAACTGCAACCTGCTGGTCCGGAACGCACCCTTTTGGAGTTTTATTCTATCTTAGAATGAACACAATTATTAAAGGCATAGTAATTGGGAATAACTTAGAAATGAAAATGCAGTTTATTTGCTGATGACATCCTGTTGACAATATCTGATAAATCATTACCTGAATTATTCCAAACAACGAACTTCTTTCAAACTATTTCTGGTCTTGTATTTAATGAAATTAAAACTAAAATTTTATTAATTAACTCAAATAAAAGGGAATTAAATAATGACTTTGTTAAGTACT
Organism: Protopterus annectens; assembly: GCF_019279795.1. Taxonomy (NCBI): domain Eukaryota; kingdom Metazoa; phylum Chordata; order Ceratodontiformes; family Protopteridae; genus Protopterus; species Protopterus annectens. The sequence goes on from NC_056734.1 coordinate 277,387,792, forward strand.
TAGCATTTGATAATAAAATTAAATACCTAGGAATCTTACTAACGAGCAACACGAGAGAAACAATAAATACTAACTATATTCATATGCTAAGTCAAATAAAATCATTAATGCAAAAATGGAATAAGAGGTTTTATACAATGGAAGATAGGTTGTATATAATTAAATCAATCATTTTCCCCAGATTGTTATATTATATACAATCCTTTTCCATCTCTCCTACTAAGAAAATTATACAGCAATACAATAAAATTATGCTGAATTTCCTTTAGTTTAACAATAAGCGTAGAATCATGCTTAACACCATTTAAAAGGTTGGGAGAAGGGTGGAATTACACTACCAGCTATAGAGATTTATTCATTGGCATCTATTACTAAAACAGTTACTCTATGGCTGAACTCAGCCTATACAGCCAAATGGAAATTAATTTGTGAATCTATATGTAATATCATTAATAATTCAGCCCATAAACAATATAATATAAATCCAACAAAAGTCTTTTATAATGTGATAAGAGATAACATAATATTTAATAAATGTATAAAAACAAAGTATATAATTGTTACTGAAACAATAATAATGTTTAGAAAATATATAAACATGAGCCCAGATATAATGTTTTTTATATTACATCCTATAGCTGGTACACAAGAATGTATAACTACCTTTGATTCAAATGTAATTAAAGAGCTTAAAAATGAAGTGATTTATTGGTATCAAATACTCAATGGCAATACATTACTCACACTGGATCAAATCAAAAGGAAATTTGAGTTAGATGATAAATTGTGGCTACCAATACAACAAATAAGACAGTGCATCACAAATAAGCTGGAATTGATGACAACAATGTTTAAAAATAACATTCCTAAGTTCATAGATCTTGTGATACTTTTAGTAAATAATACTTAAATAGGACAAGGATATCTATTAAAAATTCATAAGACACTTAAAGAAGCAAAGAACTATACCAATAATAGTTACTGGAATTATTATAACTAGGTTAATCAAAAGGATCCTGATAAAAATAAAAAAGAAATGATTCTTTTATCACCAAGCCTTAACACCAAGTCAGTTCAGAGGAAAATATATGCATGAAAATTCCTACATACAGTATATCCTTTCTAATGCCTTATAGATTAGAACTAATATATAAGAAACATATTGATTGTTGGAGATATAAAATACATACAAAAGAAGATTGGGAACACATGTTTTTTGATTGTTATTCATTGAATAAATATTGTTTTGAAATTAATTATTTCTTTCAAACAATTTTTAATGATACTTTTCAGTTAACCAAGTCATTAGTTTTGTTTAATGTACCCATGCTACAATGTGTCCCAAAAGTAAAATATCCTTTATTGTGGAAATTGCTTGCCATTGCACTTAAAGCCATAACAACATACTGGAAAAATAAAACACCACCAACTTTTCAAGATTTCAAGAAAATTGCAATCTATTTGAAGATATGGAAAACATTTTAATAAAATTTTCTTTGAGAAAAATAAATGTAACTCTTGAGATGCAAAAAAATAAATACATAAAAAAGTAGCCTTTGGGAAGTCAACTACCTCTGGAAACTACCACATTGATAACATACCACAATAGACCCTGTAGTCAGTGATTTGGGAATGTCTATAGAAGTAAACTGGACTTTGAACATCATGTGTCTGTGGTAGTAAGGGAATCATTCTATGTGGTACTACTTACAAGCAAGGGTATGGCATATAGGTCCAAGGAAGTCTTTGTTTCACTGTACCTGGGGCTCATCAGACCAGCATTTGAGTGCAATGCCTCCTTTGATATGTACCTGAGTAGGCACATGCAACAACTGGAACATCCAAACAGGTTCCTCATAAAAAGACTAGAGGACATAAATAACATGTCATATGTAGATTGCCTCAAAGGCCTGTATTCTAGCTCCTTTAGACTATTGAGGGGGTGATAAATGCATGGCCTACAAGGTATCCTTAGATACTGCTATGGTGGATCTTCTGAACATCTACAAAACAAATAGCATCAGAATTGTGTGATCTAGGGACCTAAACCTTGTCTCAAGCATAAATAGGACATTTTGGAGGGACAGGTATATGTCTCTCAGAGACTACACTTTCTTGGAACAGGCTTCCCATTCATGTAAAGTTGAGTTCTTCCCTAACAAAATTCAAGTGTAACATGTACCAGTGGATGGCGAATCAGAAATTTTCCTTTGGTTTGGCACCTACTTCTGTAATAGACAGAGATACCCAGTAAATGTTTGACCCCCTCAAGCCCTAGCCTACATATACCCCTTAAAATATCCTTACAGTACCAAAACTTGTCAGATATATTCGGGAAGCATGACCCGTGTTATTAAGCATAGTATATACCTATGTCCTATAAAGGATCAACTTACTTCAGGAGCTGAAGGCTACTGTTATCCTAGGTTTTCTAAAAATCTCTAAGTATATTTTTATGGGTCATAGTATGTATGAAATGTAGGTAGGCTAACTGCCCTCGTGGGCCATTTTAAGCCTGGCCAATCACCCCATGTGAGAATCAAACCCTGTACCTTGCATCTGTAAGGTAGACACCTTACCCATTATGCCAACTTCCCATATGGTGATAATTAGACAATATGAACTTGCTTATTACCTGTTTAACAAATTATATATATATATATATATATATATATATATATATATATATATCAGTGCGTGTATCTAGAGAGAGAGAGAGAGAATATTTATACATGTGTGTGTGGTTAAGGTTGAATTGGGTAAAGGACGTTTGTGTGACGCTAATGAGCCCTCATAATTACTGGCAGAAAGAGCATTTGTGCAAACACTGGTTTGGGTTGATTCCAGTTGACTGTCAAAGGTAAGTGTTTGGACAGGGAGTTTGTGTGCAACTATGCTTTTTTAGGGTTAGATAAGGGGATGTATTTAGTGTGTTTGCATGTGAGTGCTTTAGGGTTAGGTAAGGAGTAGATTTAGTGTGTGTGTGTGTATGTGTGCATGGTGAGCATCCAAGTTGTTTTGTGTAGTGGTACTGTTCTGACAAGGCCATTTTAAGGTACGCTGCACATAAGGGTTAGGGGTAGAGGCAAGTTTAGGGCTTGCTTGTATTACTAAGGTGGATTGGGGGAGAGGGGTAAAGCCTAAGGGCAGCTTACCTTAAAAAAGCCCTTCTCATAACACTATCACTATTGACACAAATCTGAGTTAAATTTGTGGTAGGGTTATAAGTAACACATTAGATAAGGACATTTGTTTTCTTTTTTGATGTACTGTGAGTCGCTCTGTTGTGTTGCTGCTATAATAAATGGGTGAAATGTTTTGTCAATGCTTTTTGTGTTGATCAGGAAACAGTTTGGTCATTCACACACACACACACACACACACACACACACACACACACACACACACACACACACACACACTATATATATATATATATATATATATATATACATATACATATGCTTCCATCCTGATAAATCTAAAGCTCTTCAAATGATGGGCTGATAATACAGAATGCATAGATGTAGCATAGTAATGGATCATGTAATCTCATGTGGATGTAAAATGACTTCTGATCTGCTCTGCAAATGACTGCAGTTATTTAGAAAAGGAGAAATGCATTGTAGTGTTCATGTTGCTAGGAGAGGAAGAAATAGCTGAGAAACTGAAGACTGATATGGTGAAGGGTGCTTTTTAATTTGCTTTCTTGCTCTACCATACCAGCTCTAATTTTTTAGTGGTTCATTTAGCAATAACACATGGCTGGGTATGGGTAATGCTGGCTTTGGTTGGTGTGGTCCGGTAACAAGGCCTTCACCTCATGACCAAACAAAGACAGCCGTGGGTAAATCCAGCATTGCCCACACCCAGACATGGATTATTGCTATTATGCAATGTCATTATTTAAGAAAAAAAATACTTAGTTTTCTTAAATAATGTCTTTGTATAATCCTCCGTACTGCTTTTCCATGGTTTTCCAGTATCCTTGGGCTTTTTCTGATGTAATGCGCATGCGTATGGTACTTGTGTTCCCATGCTTATGCAGTACATCAGTGCTGTGCAGAGGTAGCAACAGAGAAAGGAAGAACTCTGTTGATTTTTTTTTTTAACTGAAAATAAAAAAATAAATCGGGAGACATTTTATGTTCAGGAGAGCCGGGACAGACAAAACAAAAGGATAATCATGTACGTTTCTTTAATTTTGCAGAACATACCTGATTATCCTCTTATTTTTGTCTGCGCCATCTCCCTTGTTCATTTCAGGTCTTCTGTTTTCCTTTTTCGGGCAAAAAAAAGAAAGAAAAGTAAAAAAAATTAGGAGATATACTAATGGAAAAAAGTCTGTGCAACTGGACCTTTTTCCGTTAGTATATTCTCGGATTTACAACAGGCATGCTGGTTGGGCTGGCCAATCAGCATGCTCATTTTTGAATATTTATGCCCAGTCATTGTATAATTTCAATTATACCTCCATCTCTTATCTATTGTGCTATATCAATGTGCTGTGTATTATCAATCCATAATCTGGGACTACGAGCCAAACACTGATTGCTGTCTTCTCATTTATTGGATTTCATCTGTTCTGTCTATTCTTATTAGGTGCCTAAACTGGTAACCATGACTACTTAACCTTCTTCCTCTTTTTAACCCACAATTCCATTTAAACCTAGTCAGCAAACATCAAGGAGCATTCTTAGGACTTCTAGTGAGGATTTCTTTATTCAGAAGAAGGTCTGCCTCAGTCAATGTGTAAGATGTCCATTAACTCCACTATATAATAACTACCAACAAATCCATATACACCAATCAAATAATGGCCACTGTTTAACTCTTAAAATGATAGAACGTCCAAATGATTTGTCTTCACTTCTTGAGTCTCATATTGGGCATGCCTCTGTGCTGGGCGTAATTCAATACTAATTTAATTTCACTCAGTTGGTCTGCAAAAAATGCAATAAAACAAAGCTATATACATATTCAGGTGGCCTGGTAGGATATGTACTTTCTTGCATGACTAAATCTACTGTTTATCCTTTTTTAAGGCGATAGCTAGTCCCCATTTCATTTTCTGTTTTCCTAATCTTGGCAAACCTGTACACCATTGCTGTTAATGAGTTGTACTTCCAGCTGTCTTGTTTCCCATTCCAACTCAGTAACATTCTTTTTGAGTCATGTGGAGGTCTTTCTGCAGGATCAGCACTTCTGCCTCGGTGCTAGCATGCAGGCCTAATACCTTATTTAGTTTTTCATGGATGTTGTCACAGCTTCCAGTCATTATTCCTTCCACATTTTCCTACTGTCTTCACCTTTACTTCGCTGCTGACTGAATGTCTGGAGGATATTTAAATGACTGATCAAAGCCAATCTTCATATCCTGGAATGGAGCAACTGCACAGCCATGCAGCCATGTTTCTGCATATTCACTAAGTTCATGTGTGTAGGAATAGAACCCACAGCCTATTTATGTTCCAGACCCAATGGTAAGTATGCTATCTGTTGAGCCACTGCTGTTAGTACTCCCCCACCTTCCTACATTAAATCACAGTTACCATACCCTTTGTAAGTGTACCTTCACCCATGGCTTTCTGATCATGGTACCATCACAAACATATTCTCAGTGGCCCTTGTGATCCCTGACATGATGATACCAATATGTACTATAGCCAGGATTAACCTTTGGGAAACCCTATTTACCACTTATCTGTTTTAACAGGGGTCTCACTTAGAAGTGCTCTTTATTTCCTGACACTCAGTGGTTCTCCCACTCATGTTGCTACTTTTCCTGATGTCAAGCTCCTTTCAGCTTGCCAATTATTTTTTCTTAGGCCACATAGTCAAAGTTGTTATCGAAGTCTAGGCACAGTCATAGAAGTGGAATGGGTTTGGCTAACCTAACCTGTTGAAACAAATCTGGTTCTTAGGATTTCACTTCTTTAGCTTGATGAAATCTACTATTTACTTATTGACTAGTTGCTTGGTAACATTGCTGTTGAGCTGGACTGCCCACACTTTTGATGGTGGCCTGGGAAGGAGAGCTCTCAAAAATAAAAACAAAAATACAAATAAAATGCTAACTTCCAACACACATAATATTAGCAAAACACTGTTCTTCCCTTCATTATCTTCTCAATAACCTTCCCTGCTGCTGAGGTGTGACCTAAACATTTATATTTGCCTGATTCAGGTCTTCTGCCAAGTTTGTAGACTGATATCAATATGGTTCTTTCCAGTCTTATAGAGCCTTGCTCTGGCTAAGTAACCAGTTGAGAAGTTCTTTAACAGAGTCTGTGACTCTTCTAATAAAAACCATCAGGGCTTTGTACTCTGTCTTCTCTAAAAGTTCTTTGGTTGTGAGATTTCAGGTTTAGTATACACAACCAACCCCCTTTCCCCTTTTGGCCCTTTCCTTACCTTCTCTTTTGTGAAGAGTGAGCAGTCATCAAATCCCCAAATGACTTAGCTATCCTGCAAGAAGGTTTGTCCTAAATAAATAACTGGTGCCAAAATGATGGACTGAAGTCATATGCCAAAAATGCATTATTTTATCCTTTGGAAAGTCATTTACCCCCCAGGGAACTGCCATATTGACAATACACCCCTAAGAGTTGACCCATTTGTTTAGGATTTGGGAACTTATGAGGACAGTGACATACCTTTTGACCAACATGTGTCCATTGTAAGAAAGTCCTTCTATATTGCACAGCTTATAAACAAAGGGATTTTGTCTAGATCTAGGGATGCTATTGTCCCTGCTTACTCAGCCCTCATTAGGCCATTCATTGAATATAATGCTCTCTTTAGCATGTATCCAAACATATGCAGCAACTGGAATGCCCATAGAAATACCTTACTAAAAGGATACAAGGCCTAAACAACATGTCCTACATGGACTGACTCAAAGCCCTGTCACTAAATTCAGTATCCTACAGACTGCTAAGATGTGACCTGTGCCTGGCATTCATCATTATTGACGGATTTACTGCTTATCTGCAACTCAAATGGCATTAGAAATACTCAGTCTATGGGTCGAAACCTCTTCTGCAACATCAACAGATTGTTTGGAGGGACAGATATATCTTGCAGAGGATACCACTGCTCTGGAACAGATACCCATCCACATAAAACAAAGTTCATAGTTCATCCCTGTCCATATTTGAGTGCAACTTAGATCTGTTGATGGGAAACAGAAAATTTATCTCAGGACTTACCCCTGTACTTCTAATGGATAGAAGCAGGTCCTAACTGCTTTATCCCATACATTCAGATCTGATCTGGTCACATTGTTCCCTATAATTTCTTAAACTCAACAAACCAAAAAGAAATAGTTGGCTAACTCCTGAAATGAAATCCCGCTTTAAACTAAGAAATGATGCATGGCAGGCATGAAAAAAACAATAAATTCAACTCAGAAACCTTATAATATGAGCAATATAATTACAAAAAAGGCCAACACATGAAAGCATTTCACAAATTCTTAGCTAAATCATCAAAACAGTTATGGAAGGAAGTGAATTGACTCACAGAAAGAGATATTCAAAACAACCCACCAAGAGCATTCTTTCCCTCTGACTTTGTCTCTGAATTCTCCAAACTACCCACCCTCTGACCTCACATTGACTCATCCCCCCAAAACCATCTGTCTGCATTCCTCAAATTTTACTTTAAACAAATTCAAGCAAGAGACTTAGAATCTATTCTGCAACAAATAAAAACTGGCAGCACATTGGCACAGATGGTCTGTATTCCTGGTTCACATACAGCTGCAGTGACTTCCTCAAAACTCCCCTGCAGCACATCTTCATTCTCTGCCTAACACAAAATATCATGTCAAATATATGGAAAATAACCTTTATCAGCCCAATCTCAAAACAATCTAAACACACCAAAACTTCCATATATAAGCCAATGTCTATCCCTCCAACTTTATGCAAACTGCTTGAAAATATTATCTGTATTCAGCTCAGCCAGTACATCACTGCTTACAATCATCTCTCCCATAAAAAAAACATGGATCTGATCTCATTATAGCATGCTCAAAACCCTGTGGACTCTAATCAATAAAATACTACTACCACCTATAGACAGAAGCCAGCACAAAGGCATCATCTTTATCAACCTTACAAAAGCCTTTGATCTTGCTGATCACAACAACCTCCTTCATCAACTATGACAAATAGGCATGAGACCTACTTCCCCATCTCGGCTTCAGAACTACCTCATCAATCTCAGCTTCTCTGTCAAAATTCATACCTCTATTCCTAATCAGTCAGCTTTCAAAAAGGAGTACCACAAAGTTCCATACTTAGTCCTCCACTACGGTCCTCTACTGTTTTCTGTCTTTATAACTGAACTTCTTTTTTACCTACCTTATCACCCCCTCCTTCTCTATGCAGGTCCGAGTGGAGAGATAAAAAGTCAGCAAGTAAAGGAGAGTAGTAGTGCTGAAACTGAATTCATCCTCAAGTCTTGGTGAGTACCTTCGCGAGGTAGACAAATTAAGGGTAAACCAGTGGAACAGGAAGCTATTGGTCGGGTACCATATCAAGATATTTTGGAGCCTTTCACAGGAAATCAGTATAAATGTTCACTTGACGCTAGACAGCAAGGAAAGGAACAGGAAACTGTGGAAACTCTGATGCAGTCAATGTTGAGGAGTGATAGGACAGTGAGTTTCCATATGACAAAGCAACAGATGACACAGGATGAAATTCAAGAGAATGTGCCACTGGAAGATGCTATAGAACTTTCTATAGAATGCCCACAGGAAATGGAAAACAAGGGATGTGCCCTCAGTTTGGAAGAAAATGAGGTAAGAGAAGAGTTGCTTGATTTAATGGACATGGATAGATATATTAAGATCAATGACAGAAATAGACTGAAGAAGGTCAATAAAACCCAAAATGTAAGAAGTCTGATAAAACAAATGAATGCAGTAATTAGGACTGTCCATAGAGATCCATGTGATATAACAGAAGTAAACAGGATATACTACTGTGCTGCTAAATTAATAACTGATAAAGTTCTACCACAAGATTACAGGGTAGTGAGAGAAAGAAAGGGGAGAAATCGAATACCATCATGGAAGTATCGAATAGAGAAATCTATAAAGCAATTAAGACAAGAAGTGTCACTGTTAGAAGATTATAAAAGATGGACTAGATCAACAAAAATACAAAGAAAGATAGATGTGATTAAAGCAATGCACAATATTAGAACAGACCAGGATCTATCATACACTATCGCAAATTAACTAAAAATTTCAGCACAGGTGGAAAAACTTATAAGATACATAAATAAATATAAGGGAAAAGTACAAAATAGGCAATTTATTGATGACCCCAAAAAGTTTTATAGAGAAGTGGGAAATAAGATAAAAGGAATTGAAAGACCACCAAAAAAAAGAGGAAGCAGATACATTTTGGAGAAGTATCTATGAAGATCCTGTGGAACATAATAAATATGCTAAATGGATAGAAGAAGTAAAAGACAGAATAAGAAGTTTAAAGGTGCAAGATATGAAATGGGATGAAGTAACAGCTAGAGAGATTGAAACAAAGTTGAGAAAAGCCTCTAACTGGAAAACCTCAGGCCCAGATGCAGTACTTAACTTTTGGTTAAAAGTATTAACATCTTTGCACAAGGATTTAACCATGAGTAAGAACTATTTATATGTGCATCCCCAAATAGACACCACACTGGCTAAAGGCAAAATAATGCTCTTACTTAAGAGTGAACTTGCAAGCTACCCTAAAAATTATAGACCAATAACTTGCCTTCCAACAACATATAAACTATACACAGGAAATGACACTGACAGAGTTTATAGTCATTTAGAAAAAAGTCAATTATGGCAGTAAAACAAAAGGGCAATGAAAGAAAGTCATATGGAGCAAAAGGATCTTTTGTTATTAAATAAAGTCATAGTGGAGAACTGTAAAAAGGGGAAGAATCTAAGTATAGCATGGACTGACTACAAAAAAGCATTTGATAGTATCCCACATTCATGGATAAATGAGTGCTTAATAATGTATAAGATACACCCTACACTGATTGACTACATTACAGTAACCATGAAACAATGGCAGACCCCTTTGCAATTAAGCCATGATAAAGGACAGATTATTATCCCAAGGATAAAACTTCAAAGGGGGACATTTCAGGGTGACTGTCTGTCACCATTACTATTCTGCCTTGCCATTAATCCATTAAGCTGTTTACTTAACAGCTTAGGCCATGCCTACACTTTGGCTCCTAGAAAACAACCAAGTCTAATGACTTCTCATCTTCTCTTTGTCAATGATTTAAAACTGTATAGCTCATCAGATGAGGAACTGAAAGCACAGCTGTAGGTTGTCAAAACTTTTTCAGATGATATTAGAATGTCATTTGGTCTTGATAAATGTGCAAAAGCAACCTTTAAAGCAAGAAAGCTGCAACAGCAAGAAAACATCAGTTTGGGACAAGCATGTGATATAAAAGAACTTGAGCAAGAGGGAGTGTATAAATACTTGGGAATTGATGAAGTATCAGCAATAAGACATGAACAAATGCGAATAAAACTCAGTAAGGAATACTTTAGAAGACTTAAATTATTCCTGAGAACACCATTGACATCTAGGAACAAGATCCAAGCTATAAATCAATTTGCTCTTCCTGTCCTAACATATAGTTTTGGAGTGATTGACTGGCCCCAAAATGTGTTGGATAGATTAGATATTAAAACAAGAAGGATGCTTCATGCTCACCAAATGATTTATAAAAATCAGTGCATAACAAGATTATATATTCCCCATTCCGAAGGAGGGATGGGCCTCCTTGAAATTGATTACATGTATAGATCTGCAATGATGGGACTCCACACATATCCACTGACCTCACAAGATCCAAATATAGTGAAAGTTTTGAAACATGAGGAGAATAAATCTAAGATGACATCTCTGGTTAATTTAGCAGCAGAAGCATATCGACATCAGGCAGGAATGGAAATAAAACCAGAAGTAGACAAAAAACAGGCAGCAGCTGAATGTGCCAAAAAAACAAAAGAAAGAATATAAGGTGAAGGACCAAATGAAAAGGCAAGAAATGTGGAAAAACCATAAATATAGTTGCAAGTATATAAAACTTCTGGAAGAGTCTCTTATTGATCAAGAAAAAATGCAGGAATGGTTAAGAAGAGGCAAATTCAAACCAAGAAATGAAAGGTTAATATTGGCAGCCCAAGACAGTGGTCTCCTTACACTCTGGTTTGCAAAGTCCATTGAACATGTGGGAGAAACAGACAAATGTAGGTTTTGTAAAACCGAATTGGAAACAGTCACACACCTTGTTGCTGATTGCGACACACTAATGGCAGAAGGACTGTATACAGGAAGGCATAATAATGTGGCGAGACTGTTAGGCTGGGGATTGTGCAAACATTATGGTACTGAAGTGGCTGAAAAACACTGGAAACATGAGCCACAAAGCATCATAGAAATTGATGGTTTATATCACATGGGCTCACCCATTACCAACAGCTCAAAAGATAGATGCTAGAAAACCGGATATAGCGGTCCAAGAAAAGAAGACAAAAGTAACATTGATCATTGAAATCACCACACCCAGTGACTATAGTGTCTTGTGTACAGAGAGACACAAAGTCATAAAATACCAGGATCTGCAGGCAGAAACAAGAGCAATGTGGAGGAAAGATACCAGACAGTTCCAATAGTAGTAGGAGCAATGGGTCTTATAAAAAATAATTTGCAATCATTTTTAGATATGTTACCAATCCATGTAACTCTGTACAAATTGCAGAAGGAGTCATTACTGGGCACATTGCAGGTGCTGCGAAGAGCACTATTGGCTGACATCAAAGATTGAAGCTATATAAATTTCATGAACTTTAATCATACTTTGACTTAGAAATGGGGTCCATTCCAATCATGGTATTAGAAACCCAAAAGATTTGGAGAAATTAGAAAAGACAGATAACATAAGGGGTCTGAATGGAGAGATGATCAGTCAGCAAGCAAGGGGTAGTATTGCTGAAATTGAATTCATCCTCAAGTCTTGGTGAGTACCTTCATGAGGTGGACTCTGTTTTCACAAAATCTCACCAAGACGACACTGATATATAGACTGTATTTATATAGCATATATCATGGACAGAAGTAGGTTAAAAATTAAAAAAAGATAGCTGGATGCACAAGACCCAGGATAAAAATAAGTGTTCAATCCTGGTAGACACACTGGTGCCAGGACTGGAAAAGATGACAGTATAGAATCCTCAAAATACAGAAACATTCCTACAATGTGGCCAGGCCCAGGGGGAGGATGGCCCTCCTGTTGTAGAAGGAAGTAGTAGTCCATGAAAATCACAAAACACTGATTGGCCAAAGAAGAGCCATGAAGAGGATAAAATGGACTATTGAGGATAAGAAAACAATTATGTCTTGTTACTATTTTGCAAAAAGCCCAGAATTTCCAGACACAACATATACAAAATGATTAAGAAGGAAATTAGAGGAAAGAAAAATACTTCCACAAGAAAAACTGTCATAAGCTTCAAATAAAAATTTGTATTCATTAATACAACAGATTTGTGAAAAACAGTATATAGATCAAGAAACTTTCAACTGTTTGGAAAAAGAAGCATCTGAGGAGGTGTGAAAATATAAACAATAAAACCTAGAGATGTTTGAAAAGTATAAAAAAGAAATATGAACATGGGAAAGAAAGAGAGATTTGATATGGTGCAATATTTATGTAAATGAGAAAGCCAAATTAATCAGTATAAAGAAGGCAGTCCCAAAGTTATTATAAGAGAAATACAGGCAAAGGCATTCAGATATGAAAAATTTCACAATAAAAACTATTATCACAAAGAGGTAATGTAGAAAAGAAGATTAATAAAATAGAAGTTAAAAAAATAGAAGTTGAAGTTATGGAGTGCCTGTGAAGTGAAGGATTTAGTGTAGAAGATCAACACAGGTTACATCACAGCATGATGGAGTGAGTCCCCAAATTAAGGAGAAGCTGGAAGATCTTGAAACATCTGAAGAGGAAATATGGACATGGGAAAGAAAAAAAGATTTAATATGGTGTAATATTTATGCAAAGGAGAAAGCAAAACTAACCAATACAAAAAGAGCAGCACCAAAGATATTTGAAGATAAATAAAGGCAAAGGAACATGGATATGGAAAACTTTACAATACAAAAAATAAGAAGATAAAGAGGTAAAGTAGAAAAGGAGATTAGTGATGAAGTTAAAGAAACAGAAACTGAGGTTATGGAGTACCTGCAAAGTGAAGGATTCAGTATAGAAAAGCTATTTCATAAACTACTACAACAGGATACAGCAATGGATATCCAAATTAAAGGGAAACCAGTGGAACAGGAAGCAATTGGTCAGGTGCCATATGAAGATATTTTAGATCCTTCCACAGGAAACCAGTATAAATGTTCACTTGAAGCTGGACAGCAAGGGAAGAAACAGGAACATTTGGAAACTCTGATGCAGTCAACGTTGAGGAGTGATAGCCACTGAGTTCTCATATGACAGAGCAATGGATGGCACAGGATGAAATTGAAGAGAATGTGCCACAGGAAGATGCTACAGAACTTTCTAAAGAATGCCCTCAGGAAATGGAAAACAAAAAATGTGTCCTTAGTTTGGAAGAAAATGTGTTAAGAGAAGAGTTGCTTGATTTAATAGATATGGATAGAAATATCAAGATCAATGAAAAAAATAGACTGCAGAAAGTCAATAAAACTCAAAAAGTCAGAAGTTTGATAAAACAAATAAACACAGTAATTAGGACTGTCCATAGAGATCCATGCAATATAACAGAAGTAAACAGGATATAGTACCATGCAACTAAATTAATAACTGATAAAGCTCTACCACAAGAACACAGGGTAGTGAGGCAAAGGAAAGGGAGAAATCAAATACCATCATGGAAGTATTGAATAGAGAAAATTATAAAGCAATTAAGACAAGAATTGTTACTGTTAGAAGACTATAGAAGAGGGAACAGATCACCAAAAATATTAAGAAAGATAGACGTGATAAAAGCAATACACAGTATTAGAATGGATTAGGATGTATCATGCACTATCATAAATAAACTAAAAATCTCAGCACAGGCGGAAAACCTTAGAAGATACACAGATAAATATAAAGGAAAAGTACAAAATAAGCAATTTATTGATGACTCAAAAAAGTTTTATAGACAATTGGGAAACATGGTAAAAGGAATCGAAAGACTGCCAAAAAAACAGAAGAAATTGATACATTTTGGAGAAGTATCTGTGAAGATCCCGTGGAACATAGAGGTGCTAAATGGATAGAAGAAGTAAAAGAAAGAAAGAACAAAAAGTTTAAAGGTAAATGATATGAAATGTATGAAATGGGATGAAGTAACAGCCAGAGAGGTTGAAAGAAATTTAAGGAAAGCCTCTAATTGGAAAATACCAGGCCCAGATGCAGTACCTATCTTTTGGCTAACAGTATTAACATATTTGCACAAAGATTTAACCATGAGTAAGAACTATTTATATGCGCACCCCAAACAGACACCAACCTGGCTAACAAAGGAAAACAATGTTCCTACTTAAGAGTTAACCAGCAAGGTACCTTAAAAATTATAGGCCAATAACTTGCCTTTCGACGACATGTAAATTATACACTGGAATTGATGCCAACAGAGTTTATAGTCATTTAGAAGAAAGCTCAATTATGGCAGTAGAACAAAAGGGCAATAAAAGAAAGTCATATGGAACAAAGGATAATTTTTTGTTAAATAAAGTCATAGTGGAGAACTGTAAAAAGGGGAAGAATCTAAGTATGGCATGGATTGACTATAAAAAAGCATTTGATAGTACCCCACATTCATGGACAAAAGACTGCTTAAAAATGTATTAGATACACCCTACACTGATCAACTACATTACAGTGACCATGAAACAGTGGCAGACCACTTTGCAATTAAGCCATGATAAACAGCAAATTATAATTCCAGGGATAAAAATTCAAAGGGGGGTATTCCAGTGTGACTCTCTGTCACTGCTGTTATTCTATCTTGCCCTTAACCCATTAAGATGCCTATGTAACAGCTTAGGCCATGGCTATAATTTGGCTCCTAGAAAACAACAAAGTGTAAAGACTTCTCATCTTCTCTTTGTTGATGATTTAAAACTTTATAGCTCATCAGGCGAGGAACTGAAAGCACAACTGCAGGTAGACAAAACTTTTTCAGATGATATAAGAATGTCATTTGGCCTTGATAAATGAGCAAAAGCAACCTTTAAAGCAGGAAAGCTACAGCATCAAGAAAACATCAGTTTGGGACAAGAATGTGATATAAAAGAACTTGAGCAAGAGGGATTGTATAAATATTTGGGAATTGATGAAGGATCAACAATAAAATATGAACAAGTGCAAATAAAATTAAGTAAGGAATATCTTAGAAAACTTAAATTAATTCTGAAAACAGTGCTGACATCTAGGAACAAAATTCAAGCTATAAAACAATTTGCTCTTCCTGTCCTAACTTACAGTTTTGGAGTGATAGACTGGCCCCAAAACGTGTTGGATAGATTAGATAGGAAAACAAGAAGGATGCTTCATGCTCATCAATGATTTATAAAAATCAGTGCATACCAGGATTACATATTCCCCATCCTGAAGGAGGTATGGATATCCATCCTTGAAACTGATTACATGTATAGATTTGCAATCGTGGGACTGCACTCATATTTGCTGACCTCACAAGACCCAAACACAGTGAAAGTTTTGAAACACGAGGAGAATAAATCTAAGATGATGTCCCTGCTTAGTCTAGCAGAAGGGTCTATATTAGAACATCGAAGTTTCAAAACTTCGAATGTTCTAATATCTACCCCTATTCAGCAAAAGCTGAAAATATCGAAGCAACAGAAAACCAATTTTTTTCCTAGGGAAAGAATTTGGTTGTCCGTTTCTGTTGCTTTGGTATTTTCAGCACTGTGGTGGAAAGTTACGGGTCAGGTTCAGGTACGTGTGCGATTGAGTGCGGGTTAGGTTAGTTAGGGTTAGGGTGCGGGTTAGGTATGTGTGCAATTGTGTGGACGTGAGGGTTAGGGTGGGTTAGGTGAGTTAGAGTTAGGGCGTGGGTCAGGTAAGTGTTCGATTGTGTAGACGTGAGGGCTAGGGCGGAGTACGTGAGTTAGGGTTAGGGCGCGGGTGAGGTGAGTGTGCGATAGTGACAGACCTTAGGGTTAGGGTTTGGGTTAAGGTAAGTGGATAGTTAGTGGTGTGTGTATAATTTAGTGTAGGGTTAGGTGTAAGATTTTAGGTGTATGTGTGTGGATTGCTGTTTGTTTGGTGTGCTTGTGTTGTGTGTATGTGTTTTGGAACAACAAATTTTTTCCCTAGGAAAAATTTGCAGTTCTTTATGTTCAATGTTTTCAGAGTTTGCTGAATAGGGGTTGATATTAGAACATTTGAAGTTTTGAAACTTCGATGTTCTAATATAGACCCTAGCGGAAACATACTGGCATCAACTAGGAATGGAAATCAAACCAGAAGTAGATAAAAATCAGGCAGCAAGTGAATGTGCCAAAAAACAAAAGAAAGAATATAAGTGAAGGATCAGAAGAGAAGGCAAGAAATGTGCAAAATACATAAATATAGTTGCAGGTATAGAAACCCCCTAGAAGAACCTGATGTAGCTCAGGATGAAGTACATGAATGGTTAAGGAGAAGTGAATTCAAACAAAAGATGAAAGGTTAATATTGGCGGGCCAAGACAGTGGGCTACATACACGTTGGTTTACAAAGTCCATTGAACAAATGGGAGAAACAGACAAATGTAGGTTTTATAAAACAGAATTGGAAACAGTCTCACATCTTGTTGCTGGCTGTGACATACTAATGGCAGAAGGATTGCATACTAAAAGGCATAATAATGTGGCAATACTGTTGCACTGGGGTTTGTGCAAACATTATGGTATTGAAGTGGTTGAAAAACACTGGAAATATGAGCCAAAAAGCATCATAGAAAATGATGAAGTCTGCATCACATGGGATCACCCATTAGCAACAGTTCAAAAGATAGATGCGAGAAAAACAGATATAATGGTCCATGAAAAAAGACAAAAGTAGCATTGATTATTGAAATCATTACACCCACTGACTACAGTGTCTTGCATACAGAGACATAAAGTCATAAAATATCAAGATTTTCAGGCAGAAACAAGAGCAACATGGAAGAAAGATACTCAGACAGTTCCAATGGTAGTAGGAGAAAAAGAATCTACAATTGTACTTAGATATGTTACCAATACATGTAACTCCATAAGAATTGTAGGAATCATTACTGGGCACATTGCAGGTGTTGTGAAGAGCACTTCTGGCTGACATCAAAGACTGAAACAATACTAATTTCACGAACTTTAATCGTACTTTAACTTACGAATGGGAGCCATTCCCATCATGGAATTAGAAACCCAAAAGACTTGGAGAAATTGACAGATAACATGGTACTATTTTGCACAAATGACTCAGAACACAACTTCCAGACATAACTGCAAGCAGATTTTCTAGTCCCAGTCCACTGGCTGTCAAACAAAAGCCTCCTTCTCAACAGCAACAAAACAAAAACTATGATATTTGGCACCAAATATAATCTTAAAAAACACAAAACTATTTGCATACCTATGTCCACAACGATAACCCCATGGAAAACACTACATCTTTTAAACACTTTTGCACTTTACTTGACCCCTCCATTAACTTTTCCCTCCACCTGCACTACACAAAATATCCCCTTTCTTACTACAAATGTTCAGAACAGATACAGGCAAAGGCACTATACTCTTCCAGCTTTAATATGGCCTTCCTCCATAGCCTCAGTATTGAAATCAAACACTACACACGTTCAAACAATGATCAATAAAATGTGTAGATTTATTACCAGTCCCTAAAATGAACACCATTGTAAAACACAGAAAAAAGCAAAGTAGCTCCCTCTTCAGCAATGAGCTGACCTTATCCTAGGATTCCAACTATTCAAACTTCTAATCAACCAGTCCTCTCTCCATTAGCAGCTAAACTAATCTGAAAGCCTTCCTCTTATAGCAGCTGAAAACACAACCTCTCTGCCTCCCTACTGCAAATCTTAAAACTAAACTCTACTGTACAGATCACTCCTTCTCTATACTAGGTCAAAAACTCTGGGAAAGTACTCCCCCACAAATAAAAGACTCTTCATTTTGCCCAAATATAGGACACCATTAAATGCCCACCTTCTCTTATCAGCCAAATGTCACTAACTCTCACCCAACCATATCACCTAACCTGAGCTACAATATTTTCTTTCTTCTGCCAGTAACACTCTTACTGTCCTTCATATGACAAATTTTTTTGCATCAATCTGCATTTCTAAAGTTACATAATATTATGCTTAACATAACTTCTTCCAACTACTCATGAATTCTGATAGTGTTCACTACACACAACCATCTCATTATTCCACCTTACACAACACACAGCTCCAGGTATTACTCAGACACCTCACTTTCTACATGAGAGTTTTCTTTATTTATTGTAAATTATCTTTTTACAATTGTATATACTCTGTACATTTCTGTTAGCTAATAATGGCATTTTACAGTGATGTAATGTTGTTCTGACTGTCTTTGTGTTCCCATAATGAGACTGAAATTGGTCACAGATGGACAGCCAATCTCACCTAATGAGTAATGGATGTTGCAGCTGTGGAGCTGCTTAACTTAGTTAAATGCGCAAAAGCTCAGCTAGTTTATTCCACTCCCTTCTCTTATTTAAACTTCTTTCCCACTGTCTATCAGTTCTTTCCATTTCCCTTTCTCTCTCAAACCCACCATCCTCAAATTTATTATCCTTGCCATTCACTTCCCGTCTTCTCACTCTGACCATTCCCAGTCAAACCAAAATCAGAGTCTTTGTAATTTCTAAACCCTGTTCTGTATTATCTCCTATCCTTCTCTCTTACTTTTCTGTCAAACATCTTACATCCTTTGTCATACCCATTTCTTGCCTCTGCTTGTTCTTTATATAGAGTCTATTGAGAATGTGTTAAGTATTTTGAGATTCTTATGTATTCCTGCAGGTATGTCAGATCTCTTCTAACAATCAGCTATATCATATTTGTAACTGTTATCTGTTACAACCCTGTTCTACTGTTTCAGGATATCCTTTGTACAGTTGCAGTTTAACTGCATTATGCAAGAAGAACACCAAGTTTACTGTTGATATACCTGCTATTCGGTGTATACTACTATCATGAGTTTGCATCTTTATTCAAAATATATCATCAACAATCGATCAACGTTGAAGTACAGTTATCACTGTATAAACATATGGTGTACATGAATTTCTTCACCTGTTGCTTGCTTACTGTTGACACATATACCTGTCTTCTTCATTGTACTCATTTTTATTTTTGTGGAAATTATATTTATGTTACTAGATAAAGGGTGAGATAACACATACCTGATATATTTCTTAGAGAGATTTCTGTTTATAAACATGATGTACAAGCATTTATCTTGGCAGATCATCAGCAGTTTATCTTTACCACTGGTGTATCATCAAAGCTATTAAAATTCTTCTAAAGTCTCCTACTCACAAAAAAAAAAATAAAATTTTACACATTACACATGAAAAATAGAAGTACTGAAAGAAACACATGTGAACCCAAATCCATGCTGAATTAAAAATAAATAAATAGACAGAAGGACAGATCACATTTCAATTTCATTACGATGTAAAAAAAAGTGATTTTACACACTGTATGCACAAAATCCAAAAACATGGGGAAGGATTCACTAACAGTTACATGAAGTGTAGCAATTGTGTTGGCATCATGCAGTGCTGCCAACATGATAGTGAGCAATTTGGTGATCATTAAACATCGCTACATGATGTGTGGAGCTGGGAAACAATGGGGAATGGCAGAATATGCTAATTAAAGCATAAAGAGCTGAAGAACATGCTAATTAACCAATTCAGTATGGCGGAGGAAGCTATAATAAATCAGCATGCTGCCGCTACCAGACCTCGGGCAAGAATAATAAGGGTGTTTAGACCCTGTTTGAGATATCATGGACTACATGAAACAGAAATTGTTGACAAATACAGGGAGGACAGGGGAAACACTAGAAGAAATATGCAACCTCTGCTGCTCCAACCTCAGGCTTCCAGGAAATCACTGAGAACCCATCCCAGTGGAAACAATGGTATGTTGAGCGTTATGTATACTAGCTATTGGTACTTTCCAGAGATCCATGGGGATATATTAGGGGTGTCATAGGCATCAACCTCTAGAATATTAAATCAGTTTTTAAATGAAATGCTACTACATACAAGGGAGCATATTTGTTTTCCACGAACTCCACAAGAGAGAACAAGAACCATGCAAGAAGTTTATGCAATAGCACACTTCCCTGAAGTGCGGGGGGCCACAGATTGCATACGCTTATAAATAAAAGCTCCACCTGGAGAACAGGGGAGGTACATCAACAGCAAAGGTTAATGTTGTTGTTGTTGTTGTTTGTCTTTTGGCTTTTCCCGGTTAGGGGTCGCCACAGTGGAAATCCGGTCGGCTAATTATTGGCAGTTGGTTTTTATGGTGTCAAGTTGCCAGCCTGATGCCCAACCATCAACGACGGCATGCCCATTCAATGCATGTCTTTCGAATGCCCACCCGACCACAGGGAGGACATGCAGACTCCGCACAGAAGGCACTCCCAACCCAAGCTGAGAATTGAACGGGAGAACCTCTTGCTGTGAGGCAACAAAATCAACAGCAAAGGTTAATACTCTATAAATTATCAGGTTGTCTATAATACCCAAGGCAATGTCTGAGCAGGTAACCCAAGCATTTTTCATAACTCCCACATATGGCACACTTGGGAACTCTAAACCAGGTTTGCTAGAGGTGACATTCCTCAAGGGTATCTACTGGGGGATTCAGGTTATGTACTGGAGCACTAGTTCATGACACCCGTGAGCAAACCAGACAACCTCACCGAGCAAGGATAAAATGAGGCCCACACCCAAAGTAGGAATACCACAGAACATGTGTTTGGTCTGCTTAAATAAAGTTTCTGGTGTCTAGACACATCAGGAGTTGCACTGCAGTATGACCTGGGTACCTGTGCTAAAATACTTGCAATGTGTGCCATGTTACACAATATAATTTTCAGGAAACAACTCCAGTTAAAACAGCAAGGGGCAGGACTACAGTTTTAAGGACCACAGGCAGGACCAACAGCAGCAGATACAAATGAGGAGTATGAAGGAGAACCACCAGCTGCAGATGGTGCTGGCAGATGGAGGCATTCACAGTATGCCCTGATTCTGTCTAAGAAGCAAAGGATAGCACATACAATCACTACCTAGCCTAAGATCCCATGCATACACAGATAGGAAAACTGATGCCTGTCAGACTCTACAACCTTTACTTAAACATGTAATGGCTGTGATCTGATGGCATCAGACAAGGGCAACTCCTAAGGACACAATTTGTACCTTCACTAATGATAAAGAAATGTGGAAACTAAAGAAAAAAGTTATATCGCTAATTATTGTCATACTGAAATATGTATATGCCCTATGACTACATACAAGTCAGCGCTCCAATCCAACCCTCCTCCCAAAAAACATAAAAAAGTATATTTTGAAATAAATTAACAGCACAAATCACATAACCCCTCTGTATTGGAGGTCACACATAGGTTTAAACGTTGTACTAGGTTTCTGCATTAACATTTTAGCATAATTGCAAAAATGCAGAAATGGCTATGGCAAAAGTAATGGGTAAATGTAAATACATTTAAAATTATATAATGTTTCAATCAGTCACTGCATTTCACTAATTAATGTTAAAATGAAAGCATTATTTAAGAAATATCATCATACCTTGACAATACAACAATGTAGAAAATAGTTAAGTCTCACAAAGTCCTGTTATTCTACAAATATTTAGCTCCACATTTCCTAACAGTCTCCCCAGTATGATACAGGGACATTTCCTACACCACTACCTTCATATAGTTCAAAGTCAGCCCTGTGAGCACTGTGAGTATGCAAATGAGGTGTGAAATCATTACCATTCTTGAATACCAAAATCTGCACTACATGTAGGGAATGTTAACATGGTGCAAAGACCTACACAATTACATGCACACGCCCTAGCAATGCAAGGACAAGCACTGAGAAGTGTTACCTGTTAATGGATTACAGGTGTCTCTGAATATACTGACAGCAGGAACAATCAGCTTTCACAGTATCCTTTCTATTATATATACTATGGGTGTGCCAGGGAAAAGGGACATAAAAGAAGTATACATTTGCATTGACTGAAATATAGGAGATTGACAGTCCTAATATTTCAATGCTGGCTTTTTCATGTCTTGTCTCATCTTGTATCATTTGGGCACTACTGTCAGCATGACAGTCACTTAACAATTTGTGGAAAAATGTGTAAAAGATAGTTTAGGCTGCCATAGGTTACACAGAGCAGCCAGGAGTCATTGTGTGGCCAACGGCACTCTGGATAGTACTCAGGGAAGAAAATACTCCAAATGGTTGTAAGTGTAGTGAACTTGAAGATGAAGTACATTTGATGCAATGTTCAAATCCACTCACGTGATACTTTTACATAAGATTGTCTGAATATATATTTCATCACATTTTGTAGTACCACTGTGCTGTTGTTTAAAAATCAACTTTGTCACTATTGCTAACAACATGTGGTTGTTAATCTGCCCAGTGTAACATAATATGTCACTAACTACAAGTCTGATAATGTGTTCCACAATGTACGTCTGATGTTGCACAGAGATGTGAGAAGGAAGATCTGTTCACTTGAATGCAGTGTTTACTCTTGCCATTGGTACTTATACTCACGCATTGCATTTTATTCAGTATTTGTAATTCCCTCACATATGTTATCCTTTTAATGTCTTTTCTGTTTGGTCTCCACTTGTAATCATGAAAACACAGTTCACTACTTAAGGAAAAAGTGAATAATTTAATTTAAGTTGCCTTAGGTATTTGAGAAATGCCTGTCAGTTATGTGCAGGCAGCTCTCTGGCTTGTAATCATTCCAGAAAATACACTTGTCAGGTAACTTACTCTGTGCTGCAAGGTATTGCTGAGGTAAAATGACACAAATAAGGTGCATGAAGCATTATTTTGAATCCTGTTCACCGAACACCTAGCCATAATTCACAATATTTAATTTTCAGTCGTAATCTATTGTAAGGTACATTTGATTTCTGCTTGGCATTGCCCAAACATGGTTCACTGCCTAAGGAAAAATGGAAAAAAACAGTTTAGTCTGCATTAGGTAGCTCAAACACACCTGGCATCATTGTGCGCTCCTCACAACAGGATGAATACTTACGTCAGTAAATGCACCTGACAGATATCAAACTCTGTGCTGCAAGGTGTAACTGAAGTGAATCGAAATAAATAAGGCACATGAAGCATTGTTTGAATCATGAAAATATGATAACATTGCAATGAATATTGATATTTTTTTATTTACCTTCATTTTAAGGTGCATTGGCTCTTTGCTTGACAGAGTGCAAAAAGGGTGAACTACCTACAGAAAAAAGTGAAAAATTTAGTTCAGGCTGCCTTAGGTAGTTCAAAAATACCTCCTGGCTTTGTGTGGCTGGTAGCACTCTGGATAGTTATCATTCAAGAAAAATACACCTGTGAGGAGATTACTCTGTGAACAAGGTGTAACTGAGGTGAATTGATAGAAATAAGGTACATGAAGCATTGTTTCAATCTTGTTTACAGAGCACCTTACCATAAATCACAATATTTACTTCTCCATTTTTTTCTCATTTTAAGGTATATTTGCTCTCTGATTGGTAGCACACAAATAGAATGCAGTACATAAGTAAAAAAGTGAACATTTCCTTTAGGCTACCTTAGGAAGCTCAGCCATGCTTGGCAATATTACTCTGTCTTCAGCACTCTGGACATTAATGACATTTGAAATCTGACCTGTCGTACCTCAGTAGTACAAGGTATAAAAACAATGTGCTCTGAGAAATAATACAGATTATTAAGTTTGAATCTAGTTACAAGATACTTTTAAAAAGGGTGTAAGAAGTAAATATTTCAGAAATTTTTGAATAGGACTGTAACAGTAAATAAAATTGATATTGTTAGACCGGTTTCTTGTAAGCAATGTATCAGTAAACCTCATATAAGGAAAATGTACTTTTTAGCATATGACTACTGTTTCACATATATACACAACCTAATGCATGCACACCTTCCTAGACATGACAATGAATATATTTCATATAAAAATCACTTGTACATGTTCAATGGTCACAGTACATTTGTTGTAATCATCATGATTCATGACATATCTCAACTATGTGTTTAGGACCCTTATGTATGTAACATAAACTGACCTGTCTTAATCATCGCATCCACCTGCCTCCATGTGAACCATGATTGCTTGCAGTAAGAATGACTTTTACATAGGAATACATTCTAAGACAGGATCACAACCACACACATAAAGGCATCTCTGAAGAGTATCTGTATTCATTCAGATGTCAATAAATGTCAAATTTCCATGATGTAAAGTTAACTCTCCTGTGGCTATGACAGTTAAAAGTTGAACTTTTTGCCCTTTTTATCTCACAGGATTGATTCCCAGCTGTTACAATAAAATGTTAACATTGGGTAAACTCCAAACTGATAATATTTCAGAATTCATCCATCTTCACCTTCCAAAGTGCAACCCTCAAAAACCATGCCAGTAAGCATTCCATTGTTGAACACTGGAACCTTTGAGAGTGGGTGGAGTATCACAGAAGGCACATCTCAATAACATATTTCACACCTTTACTGCTGTCTGCTATGGATAGTGCCAATGTGTCTGCCAAGGGATCAATTTGCTTACAATTGTGCAAATACAGTTGGCAAGGCTGTACATGCTTGTGCAGTACCAGTAACGTGCAATATCTGAATTAGCTGCCAGTTCAAACATAGTTTGTAAGCTTGACTTTTGCAGACACGAATGCAGTGGGGGAGAATGGTGTTAAATTTAGAGCACAAAGGTGAGGTCTTCAGCAGTCCACGATATTTGTGGCTCTCCCTGTGAAGCACTACTGCTGTAGGTTGTGGTAGGGGGATTGTACTTGGTCTCAGTATAAGGCTGAGGCTTGGAATAGCTTAGCCAAAGCTGTCTGTGCAGCAACTGCCATTCCACGCTTCGAAGAACAATGTCATCACCACTATAGTGACCTTATAAAGCGCAAGCAGGACCTGAATTTAGGACTGGAAACATCCCTCCAGTTGTTTAAGTATAATGACCCCTAATCTGTCTATGATATGGCAGTAATTAATTGGCCAGCACATTTACTCATTGTGCTTTCATATATATTTGTCTTCTTTTTGTTCTGTATAGCTGCAGAGGAGATTGTTGCAAAACATTAGGTGCACCAGGAGAGATAAACTCACCTCAGAGAGGCATGGGATAAGTATGAATCAAGTAAAAATTAAAGCCATAATATTGTTTTCATTCTCTCAAGCACTAGCATTTCGAGCAGGCATATCTCATCATTCATCTCAAGCATACGTGCCTTCTCCAATAAGTGTTGCTGTTTCCGTTAAGTAATTAGAATACCAGCTTTAATGTTTGTGGGTTCAGGACACCAAAGCAGCATATTTTATAGTAACTGATAATTATTTTATGAGATCTTAACAGAAGTCTGTCAGGAAGAATTACATTATGGTAATTGTAATTATTTAATTAGAATGCATAATTCTAATCCATCATAGTGAAATAAAGGCAGCCGTCTCTTATATTAGATCAGTGATATTTGTTTATTTAACAACACATAAATACCTTTCCATCACATATGGATGTTGCAAAGGTGTGCAACACTAAATTATCAGCGATGTTTATGTATTCCCAAATAAAAGTTTGCTTAAAGTATGCAATACTGTTACATGACATGTATCTAATTATCTCTTATTTCTTTGTCTCCCCCCCAACTTTGTCTCCTTTTTTGGAGGGGTTATAATTTATTAATGATGTCCTGTTTGCATAACTTGCTGATGAAATCAATCATCAACAAGAAAGAGAGGTACACCGACCACTGTGGCTTGGCCTGCCATACCTGCACAGATGGCAGCAGACACCCAGCACTTCAGGATCACAAATTGTCAGTATTACCTCCACAACCCCTGCCCTACCTACTCCAAGTACAGCAGGTAGCTCTGCCCTGGCTGCTAGTCCAATGGCATCCTTGAAGAGCAATACTAATAAATATGGAGATTCTGTCACCCAGCAAGAGCTGACAGGACTTTTGGAGGATATAATGTAAAAGGGCCTTGGTGCACATATTGGCAGAGTTGAAAGGGTACTATGTCACATTGCAAAGATTTATTTTTATTATTTATTTATTTTACATTTGTTTACCAGGAAAGCCCAACTGGATACAGTTCCTTTTTCAGCAGAGACCTGAGGAGAAAACTCCACATTTACAACAAGACAATTGTACAAAATATCAAACCATTACAACAGAGAAGTAGCACAGATACAGTGTAATACATACAGAGTTCTTAATACATGAATTTTACATATAAAGACTAAGGTGTGTGCACATTTCTAATAATAGAGGATACCAATAGGTCTATCTACCAAAAAATGGATGCATGTGCATAACTATGGAGAGATAACACAGGTAAATAATACTATATCATCAGGAAGAGATAATAATAAAGGGAAATTAGACCAGTTCCTAACTGAGAACAGCTGCTGGAAGTTTTGAAGGCGGAGACTGAGTCAGACTAATTACTGTGAAGGAAAGGATGGGATGGAGAAGATAAGAAGAAGAGGGAAGAGAGGACAGAGGAGCTGGATAGCGGGTGGAGGTGCAAGAAGGCACTCATAAGTTATTGAGGACTGGTGCATAAGCATAGCTTTGTGGTGCATAAGCATAGCTTTGTACTCAATAAATGGCATTTGAGTCCTTTTTTAAACTGCAGAGTGTTTGTAGTTGTCCATATATCTGTCAGCAATGAGTTCCAGATTTTGGCTATGCATGTAGAATAGCGGGAATCTGCAGCAGCATTGTTGGATTTGGTAACTTTTAAGAAATATTTATTATTTGAGTGTAAAGACCAGCTATTAGTGTAGGGGAGTAGAAGGTTTTGCACAGCAGTTTTTTTTCAGGTTTATTTAGAAGTATATGGGCCAAAGTAAGTTGGTTATAAGTTATGAGCTGGGGTAGTTCTAGCCAGTTAAGTTGTTTGAGTGTAAGGCAATGATGTGTTTTAAGTTGGGGTCTATTGCAAACTTTGTAATGTTATTGTAGCAGGAATCTAATTTTGCTAGGTCTGTTTTTTTTAGGTTTGTCAGAATGGGTAAGGCATATACAAGAGTGTAGAGTTCAGGTGTGTTCTTGCAATGGTAGCCTTTGTGCTATTGGTTAGGTATTGTCTGTTTTTGTAAAGAGTACCAAGTTTTTTATTTACTTTCTTGACTGTCTGGGCTATGTGTAAGTTGAATTTCATAGTGTTGTCAATAACAACACCCAGAAGTTTAGTCTGGGAAACAGGAGAGATGGTGGTATTGTTTGCAGATGTGATCTTAAACAGAGTGAGGGGATCTATAGCTCTAGTGGTTTGGAATATCATGAGTTTGGTCTTGTTGGGGTTTAGAATAAGTTGAGCTACAGAAAGCCATGTTTCAACTGCAGAGAAGGACTTCTGTGCTAGTTGTTGTAACTGTTGGAGTGATGTTGCAGTGCATATTAATGTAGAATTGTCTGCATATTGGACTAGGGAGGCATGCAGCATAACAGTGTGTAAATTGTTACTGAAAAGTTTGAAAAGGAGGGGATCTAGAATGGAACTTTGTGGTACACCTAGAGTAATGGGTAGTAGAGGAGATATACTGTGTTGCTATTTTACAGCTTGCTGGCACCTTGCTAAGTAGTCTTTGAACCAAGTAATTGTGGATTGATTAAGATGCAGTTCTAAGAGTACTTGTAAAAGTTTGTTATGACAGGTAGTATAAAATGCTTTTGATAGATCCAGAAAGATAGAGGATACTATGTTACTGCTGTTCCTATGTTACTTAATGATGTTTGTGAAACTCATTAAGGTGGAAGTACTGCTGTGGTAGGACCGAAATCCATGTTGGGATTTGGATTTCAGGTTGTTATCAAGGAGATACTGCATAATTTGCGAATGGATGCATCTTTCTAGAACTTTAGACAGGGGTGACAATATAGCTATTGGCCTATAATTGGACAGTTCTAATGATTTTCCCCCTTTGTATAGCAGAATGATGCGTGAAATTTTCCAGATTGCTGGTACCTTTTGTTCGGAGATGGATCAGTTTATTAAGATGGATACTGGATAGGAGATGGCATCAGCAGCCAAACTGAGACATTCAGCTGGTAGGTTATCAGCTGCTAGGGTTGTTGGTTTGATTTTTTTTAGTAGTTTTTTTATAGTGTCTGCTTGTAGAGGTTGGAAATCAAAGGCGTTGCTATCTGGGCTTGCTGTGAGAATTTCTGTGAAGGTGGTGGAACAGTTATTATTTGTGAGGGTTAGTATAGACACTGTGAAATACTTATTAAACTGCAAAGCTATAGAGCCTGAGTTGTTAGTGGTTATACAGGTGGTGGCACAGGTATTTCGAGGTTGTAGGATTTTATTAATAGTGCACCAAAACTTCTGAGTGTAGTCACCTCTGAATCACTTAAACTACCCTTACTTGTATTTACAGCTAAATGTAGTTTATTAGGTTAGGTAGTGGCCAGGAAAACCTGTTTAAGCTGCTGCCCCGGCAATGTGCTCACTAGATACACTTTAAGCCTTTGAGAGATTTATCTAGTTTAGTTAAAATAAAACTTCCTTAAGAGCTGACCTGCACTATTTTAGGTGGTTCTCCTTCTTGCCCAAGTATCTGTGAGGTCCCAGACACTTGTTTGGAGTATGTGGCCACAATTAATGTGTTTCAGGGTAGCTTAAGTGTTTCAGAGGTGAAATATTTTCAGGTGGTTCTCCTTCTTGCACAAGTATCTGTGAGGTTCCAGATGCTTGTTTGGAGTATGTGGCCACAATTAATGTGTTTTAGGGTAGCTTAAGTGATTCAGAGGTGAACTATTTTCAAGTGGTTCTCCATGTTGTCTGAGTATCTCTGAGGTCCCAGACTCTTGTTCGGAGTATGTGGCTGCAATTAATGTGTTTCAGGGTAGTTTAAGTGATTCAGAGGTGACTATACTATTTTGAGGTTGTTCTCTTTCTTGGCCAAGTATCTGTGAGGTCCTGGACACTTGTTTGATGTATGTGGCCACAATTAATGTGTTTTAGAGTAGCTTAAGTGATTCAGAGGTGAAGCACACATGACATGTGTCCGGACAACATGGAGGCACTTTTCAAAAGTGATGATGCTGATTTCAGCACTGACCCGGAGAGCTGCTGCAGGAGACAGTAATGACAGTTCTGAGGGTTTGGACTGGATTCTCACTGTTTCATGCTGGACATGGGTGTGCCTCTGATATCCCCTACCAATCCCAGATCATGGTGTCCTCCAACCTTTTGTCTTCATCACCATCCTTGTGTGTCTCGTATGTCCTGTATGATGCTTCATAACCTACCCTACCTACCTAAGCATCCTTCCTCATCATTTCACTCTCTCCCAAAAAAAAAAAAAAAAAAAAAAAAAAAAAAGAGCACCTGTCCCACAAATAAATTATACCCCACAACACTCTCATTTGTTGCAATGCAGCTTTATGTCCCTATCCACATCCTTTATCAGCTTCCTGTTATTATTTATGTGTGTAACTGTGGGATTTATATACTTTCATTACATTTGCTTGCAGGATATGAGAGTGCTTTAAACATTTCCTTTCTACAACATTTCTACCTTAGTATATCACATTTTTGTGTAACACTTCCACTCATGCTGTATTGTTTCCCCTGTACTTGCCCTTAATATGTGTGGGCTATAGTGTGTGCTTGTATCTCAGCAGTGCCTATATGCCATCTGTTTTGTTTACATTGTGTGCTGCTGCTTACAAGCACCTTTCCATGGCCTCAAACACTATTGCTGGCCATAGAAAGATACTTGCATCCAATAAGGCGCAATGAGCAGCATGCATCAGCATGCATATTCTATTAGCTCTGCTGCTCATCCCGCTCCTACATGATTGTTAATTAATCCGGGAAATAACCTCTGCCTTCCAAAAACATCACTTTTCATATAACTCAACCACCTAGAAATATCCCTATACTTATTTGAATGAAAAAAAAGTTAAAATGAATGAAAAACTTAATACAGCTTGCCAATCAAGACACTATATTACCAGCGAAACAAACACAGTTCTGACTATCTGTTAACTAACTTAAAATAAATAAACTAAAGCCATAACTAAATAATACAATTAATGAATCCATGCTCAAGCCTTAAGCTTCTTAAAGATCTATTTAGTCAAAACATAGACAATTAACATAGCCGATTGAAGTCAATGAAAAATGCTACTTTGTCACAAATGCAGAAAAAACAGATAAATTGAAAGTGTAAGAGGTCTGGTTTATGTCTTACATGAAATATCTTTTACTGTAAGATTAGGGAACTTGGTTTACAACTCATAGTTCTACCACTGGTCACAAATCAGTTTCCCTAAAACTATGGTACAAGCATTTCATGTATCACACACCAAACCAACAGGTATTTTATATCAGTATTGTGGGCATGTTCTTAGTAAAGTCTTTTTTTATCCCTTTGTTAACCAAGTTTGTCCCACTAGGCTAGTAGCCTAGCTTTTCAGGGGAGACACTAAGTGATATTTATATTATTAGTGGAAATTATTCCAGAGCATTGTGGAACTTCCCTTACTCTTTGGTGCTGCTGATTGGTACCAGAAGGATCCTACAGCAACAAGGGAAGCATAAACATGAAAGAGAAAGAAAAGCTATAGAGAGTTTAGAGGTGGAAAATGAGAATTTGGAGAAAATTTTGTTTGATGTGGAGTATCAGAATGTAAATAATGATTCTTGTGTAGTAGCTGATACAAATGAGCAGCATTTAGTTGTTTCAGTGGAAAAGAAAGTACATGAGACTGTTGAAGTGGTGCAGATAAAAGAACTGGCATTAGGTGGGCTTGTAGAGGATGTGCTCTTAAAAATAATTGAGCAGGATGATCCATGTGGCAGTTCTGCTGATTCATGGGGTGAGATGGCAGATAACTTTTTCAGAAGTGCTGAAGATGGTAATGTGGAGAAGGAACCAGGTGAACTGGCAACAGAAAATGCAGCAGTTAAAGCTAATGCAGCAGTGACTGAAAGTGAAAGAGGAAAGCAGCAACAAACTGAGAAGGGGTCTGGTTTTGTGCCAGCAGATAATGTAGTAAGTAAAACATATGCAGCAGTGACAACAGGCAAAAAAGGAGAGTAGCAACAAACTGTAAGTAAGACTTTTTAAAAGAAGGGAAAACCAACTTTGAGAATAAGAACAAAACATGACACTAATAGACAGGTATTTATGGGACAAGTTGGTAACTGCTCTGGGTTTTAAAGCTCAAGAATTTTGTTCTTTTAAACATATAGGGATGGACTTTTTGTGACTTAACATTTGACACCGAGGGGCTGATGATGAAATTTCTGGAACTGTGTGACAAAAAGAAGGACATTTTTCTGTAGAACAATTGATACTAAAATGTTAAAAATGTTACTTTGCTGTTTAGAACTGATGAACTGGAAGAAGATGATGTTAAAAATGCACATAGTCTGTATGAAACTGTTGATAACATTATGAAAGTCAGAGATAATAGAAACTTATGGAATGGAGGGTGGAGGTTGGTAGTTGTTCTGAAATGTAAAAAAAAAGTGTTATTTTTGTGGCTGGTCATATTGGGACATTATGATATGCTGGCCAGCCTAAACCATGTTTCTTCTGTAGGAGCTCTTCTCATTTAATTAATGACTGTGACAAGATACAATGTAACCAATGTGGGAAAGGACATACAGCAAGAAGGTATGGGTCTGAATGCAGGTTGTGTAAAAAAGGACACTTTTGGATAGATTGTCAAGAACAAACAGAAAATAATGAAAAAGAAGTTGAAAAGGAAGAAAATATGCTAACATTTTGCTTCTGGTGAGAGAAGAAGCAAAGGAGTATTGTATCCCAACAAAGTGAAGCTGTGCTGTGACCAGCATTAGTAGCAGCCAGGCAGTAGCCATTCATGCGACTCCTCTCTTTGTATCATTCTTGATAAGCTAATTCTTTATTGTCAGTAAGTACTGCTTGATTTCTTCCTTACCTCAGAATATCTGCCTAAATACTTCATCTTTAAATTTTCAGGGTCTATGTATTAGTTTCCCCTCAAGTGTTTGGCAGTGCTCTGTACAGACTCAGACACTTTGAGTGACATTTTTCCTATAAAGGCTTCAGCACTTAATATATTGAGCTCATATCCAGGCATGTCTAAAGGTCAGTTCCCTGTTCTTTCTCCTGTCAAGATGGTGAACTTGGGCATCCTTTGGCAATGTAGCAACTGCCTCATGTACACAGACAACCCTCTCATCTTACCTCCCAACACTATGACTTGTGAGAGATGCACATATATCGCCAAATTGGAAGCCAAGCACTCTCCAGTCAAGACTGAATTAGCCAGTCAAGAGGAGAAGGTTAACACCTGCACCACACCACACCACATTCAACACATAGCCCTCCAGAACATACACCACCACAACCCTCACATAGTAACACAAAACACACACCTACTTATGCAGAGGCTCTCAATAAAAATCTGCCAAACAACAAAGACATCTGAGCAGAAATGCAAACAACCACCACATCCCAGCACAAACCATGAGACACATAGCTCACATAAACAGTGTGCCACTCAACCAAAGCCCATAAGGCAAAACAACTTACCCGATACACTAGTCATAGGTGACTCAATAGTAAGGCATACTGATGTCCCACTCACTAGGTTGAAAAGGAGAAAGTTACAGTCAACTGCCTGTCGGGTGCCAGGATCCACCACATAACGCATGCACTTGGGTAACTCTACAACAGGTACAAATATGACTCTGTCATTGTCCGTGTTGGTGTGAATGACCTGACATGTACCTCCCTGGATTACATGAAAAGAGACATAGAGGAGCTCTCAGATCTTGTAGCCCAGGCAGGTATGACCCTAGCTCTGAGTAGCATCCTACCATCACCCAGAATGATACCACAGTGCAAGCAGAAAATGATTGACTTCAACAATTGGCTAAGTTTCTGGTGTCATTCTAAGGGGATCCAGTATCTGTCTGCCTGGAATGACATGATCGACAGACCTCGATGCTTCACCAGAGATGGCCTGCACCTGTCACCCCAGGGATTCCAGATACTGGCCAAGGTTCTTGCCACCCCTATAGTGCCTTTTTTAGGCAATGTCCTGAAGGCAAAATTACCACCATAAAAGCTACAAGCAAATAAAATTTGAGGGTAATGCTACTCAATGCTAGAAGTCTAAATCTCAAAATGCACTCACAGCACTCTTTAAAATATCGAGCATTGACACCTATGCAGTGACCGAGACCTGGTTCAAGGCTCCAGAGAGCACCCCAGCACTACCAGACTATAATTCATACCACACTTTTCAGCCCCTAAACCTGGACTAAAGAGCTAAAGGTGGTAGTGTCTCCATATTCATAAAGGATATGCACACCTCCAGACTAGTAACCCAACATAACACATAAGAGATAATTCAAGTACAACTAACACTGGGTAAAACTGCAATCCAGGTTGTAGCCTGCTATAGATCCCCTACCATGTCCTAAGACTCCCACTCCACATTCCTAAACACACTGGAAAATATTAGGGTACAACCCAATACCCTTATACTGGGATACTTTAACTACTCCTCCATTAACTGGGAACATTACTCATGTACCAACACACTTGCTCAATGTTTTCTGGAATTCATTAATTCCAGTGCCCTGGACCAACTCATTCTTACCCCCACCAGGGGTAGGAACATCCCTGACCTGGTCATTACTAACATAGGCGACTGTTGCTCTACACCAGTAATCAACTCCTCCCTGGTCAGATCTGACCACAAGCTAATCTCCATGGATATTCACATCCCACTCTCACCCCCCCACCCAAGGAAACCACTGTAAAAAAACTTTTCCAAAGCCAATTTTGGACTTCTAAAAACAGAGGTGGCAAACTTCATGCAAATTGAAAATAGGTGCATGACTGAATCATACACCAATGCACTGTATGAGCACATACACAGGTGCATGGAACAGGCCATACCAAACAGAACCAAGACTCTCTCCTCCAAAAAAAGGAAGCCAATCTGGTGGTCCCTCACCATAAACAAACTCTACAACAGAATGAAAAAAACTGTTGCAGAAAAGGGTGAAGTCCCAAGACTGGAAAAACTCCCTTGTCAGCCTCAGCAAAAAACTGAGATCTATCATCAAATCCTCTAAAGCTAGCTAGAAAAACAAAATTGCTGCAGATTCTAAAGCCAACTACAAGGCATTCTATAGCTATGTCAAGACTCTACATGGCAATACTCAGATCTGCTATGAGTTACAGCACAATGGCAATATATATACAGAACCAACTAATATTGCCAACATATTGGCCAACAGGTTCAGTGTGAACTTTACTTCCCTTCACCCCCTAAAGGGCCTATCACAATACCTGAGGAATGCCAAGTCCCTATTATCATGGCTACAGAGGTAAAAAACACACTGTCCAAAGCCAAGAATACAGCTTCCATGGGACCTGATAATATCCCTGGCTATGTTCTACATGAATTACAAAGTAAACGGGCACCACACCTGAGTACCATGTTCAATCACAGCCTCATTTCAGGCTTTGTTCCTACCGAATGGTGCACTGCTATGGTCATCCCACTCCACAAAGGGGGAGCGACTACAGACCCCGGGAACTACCGCCCCATTAGCCTGATGAGTCTGATATGTAAGGCTATGGAGCACATCATCGTGGACCTTATAAATAAGGACATATTGAATCTCAAAACTCCGGACCCCACACAGTTTGGATTTGTGAAAGGTAGATCATGCCTGCTCAACCTGATAGACTTCTTCGAGTCTGTCACCAGAGCTGTGGATGAGGGCAAGGTAGTTCACACAGCCTACCTAGATCTTGCCAAGGCCTTCAACACCATCCCTCAATCAGGAATCATAGACAGAGTCACTAAACTAGGCATAAACCCCTATGTCATAAGATGGGTTGCCAACTGGGTAACTGATAAAACCCACACTGTGAAAGTAGCGGACTCCAAATCTTTTTTTTTAAAACAAGTTTATTGTTTTAACATATAAGAGAAATATCATAACAATTTTATACAAATAATTAAAAATAGGTATTATTATAATATTCAACAAAACAACTAAAGTATTTACAAAGACATCCACTACAATCAGATCAATTAATTAAACTAAAATACCGTGCTATTGAAATTAGAATTTTTTTAACAAATTTTGTAAATTATCCCATACAATAAAATGTGATGTTTTTCTAGTTGTTCTCATTCTAATTGTGCTTATTTCCATATGACACATTATATTCATAACATTTTTAAATTCATTGAACGAAGGAGGTGTATCTGAAATCCAATTTCTAGTTATTATTTTCCTAGCCACTGCTAGGATAGACCATAACAAGGGAAGCTTAATCTTTTTAACACATTGAAGTACAGGTGTGTTGAATAATATAAGAGACTTAGAAATAATGAAATTATCTGTAAAAAGAGCCTGCAAAAATTCATTAATTGACTTCCAGTATTCTTTCAACTTCATACAGTCATAAAACATATGAGCCCAGTCAGCATTAATTTCTACATTACATCTCTTACATAGATTATCTTTATTATTAATTTTATTCGTCATCAAAGGTGTATAAAAGATCTATGTAAAAATTTCCATGTATAAAGTCTCCAGACAATGGAAGATGTAGTTCTATAAGCAGATTCCAATATATATTGTTTATCTTGTTGAGTTGGTGGGTCCCCATTAATAGAGGTGAAATAATTCCAGTATGAATCTACATTGTAAAAGTTTCTTGTCTGATAATTTTATGTATATATGAAAGTTTACCTTTATCAGAAACTTTATGCTGTAAATTTATTATCAAGTAATCAATCAGTTTTGGAATAAATTCTTTAACTGTTATAGACATTAGATCTATTCTATCAATGAGATGTTGTCTAAAGATCTGAACCTCTAACCAGCAAGTTTCTCTTAGATCAAATTCTTGTTTTAAGAAATCTAGATTTTTAACTTTATTATCAGATATCAGCTGATACCAGTACTTTAGATTATTATCTATAGCTAAATGAGCTCCTTCAGAAGTAGATGACATAAGCATACCCTGAGTATAAATTATAGGAATACAATAAAATTCCATTCCCTATACTTAGGGTGCATGAATATAAAGTTACAATAACTAATAATAATATTTAATGGGTAACAGACCATATGTTTAGGTGTAATAGGTGAAGTACAAAATTCCTTTAGCAACCACAACATGGAGTTATTTATAATCATATTTTTATGTGTTAAGGAGATTTTCATGAAGTGCATACTAATTAGCTCCCAATAATCTTTCCATTTTGCGACATATGACCGATCTATTAATAAAGTAATAACTTTTATAATAGAAGAGATAATATATAAATTAAAGTCTGGAAAAGAAATACCCCTTGAGACCAGCTATTAGTATGTTTCTTTAATGCAATCCTAGGTCTATTAGGTGCCCATAAGAAATTTAACATTAGTGTATTCAGTTTCTTGATAGTTATTTTGTAGGTGAAAGTATTATTGATTGTATTAAGTATAAAATCTTGGGGAATATTATCATTTTAATAATTGTAAGTCTCTCCTCCATAGTAAAAACATATTATTCCAGGTATTAAAAAGATTTTGTATATTAAGAAAACAGGTATTATAGTTATTATATATAATAGATTTAATATCTTTAGATAGTATTATACCTAAATAAGTTATCTGACCTGAGTTGGGTACATATTTAGTAAAATCACTAATGAGAGTATTTTTCGTGTATATATAGGTAGTATTTTAGTTTTTCTTCATTGAATATTAAACCAGAAATACTTTTAAAATTCATCATTTTATCAAATAAAGACTGCATAGAAGAATTAGATCCTGCTGATGTAATTAGAACATCATCTGCAAAAGTTGAATTTTTGATGTTGTATTTTCTTCTATTTCAAAACCCTCTATGTCAGTACTGTTTCTAATCAAATTAGCCCAAGGCTCCATTACTAAAGTGAATAATAGTGGAGAAAGTGGACATCCTTGCTTTGTACCTTTAAGAATGGGTATTTTTGTGAAACATATGTTCCTACCTTAATATAAGCCAGCGTTCCTTTGTATAAATGCTCAATTAAATTTACAAATGCATCAGAGAAATTTGTGCACTTCAGTAAGGTAAACAGATAGTCCCAACTTACTGAATCAAATGCTGAACCTATATCAAGACTAATAAGTGTTAAATCTTTCTTTTTCCTATTTGCAAAATCAATTAATGTTAAAGTTCTTCTTATATTATCAAAAGTATTTCTGTTTACAATGAAGCCCGTCTGATCTATGTCTATAATGCCGGGGATAATTGTCTTCAATCTATCAGCAAAATACTCATAAACATTTTATAATCAACATTAAGTAATGAGATGGGTCGATATGAAGAACATCTAGTTGGATCTTTATTAGGTTTTAAAATTGGTGAAATAAATGTATATTGCCAAGATGGGGGTTATTAACTCAGTTTGGGCCAGAATAAAACCTTATGTATTAATGAATATGTAGTTTTAGAAAGGATTTTATATATCTCTGGTATAATACCATCATTACCCGGTGCTTTGTTTGATTTAAGCTTATTTATTTGTGTAATAACTTCTGTATATGAAATACTCTTGTCCAATAGTTTAATCTGTTGTTTATTAAGCTTTTTATTCATGTTTGTGGTTATAAACTCCTTTATTTTATCTTTAGGTTCCATGTTAATGTTGTTATGGTTAATCTTGTGAAAGTGATTTCTAAATTCATCCAGTATTTCTGGTATACTAGAAACATTCTTCTTTTCCTTAGAGAAAAGATTTCTTTGATATGGTTTTGTTTATTCAATCTTTTGTTTTATTTTTAAGTCTATGTAAGTATTTGGGGCTTATTGAATAAGACAAAAACTTGTATTTCTCTAAAGTTATTTTAACTTTATGAGTTAAAATTTCTTTGTATTTCTCATTTAGTTTGTTTATTTCTTCAATAACTTTCTTGTCCATAATATTTTCTTTATTATTCTGTTTATAAGAGTCTAGTTTACTTTGAATATCTAACAATTCCTTATCCCAAGATTTCCTTTTGTTATTATACCATCTGATACTTTGTCCATATAGATATGATTTTAAGGCATCCCAAACATAGACAATGGAGACTTCAGGAGTATTATTTATGTCTAGAAAATGTTGTACTTCTGAAAGTATATATTCTTTGTAGTCTTTTAGCTGAGTTAAGTATGCTGGTATCCTTTTGATCTGAACATTATGAGTATTTTTATCATGAATTCAAAAACAATTGAGTTATGATCAGATATAGGACATGAAATGATTTTGGAATTAATTAAATCTGTTACCATCTGGTTAGAAATAAAGACCCTATCTATTTTTGAATAAGTTTTGTATCTGTTAGAAAAAAGGTGTATGGTAATGATTTTGACTCTATCTGATTATTAATATCATTCAAATGATAAGAATTAGCAAAATCATTTAAATGTTTTGCATTAGATGTAATTCTTCTTTTCTTTATAGTGGTAGTATCACTTTCATGTAGTATACAATTAAAATCACCAGCTAAAATAATATCCCCTATAGAGAATGATATGATCTTATCAATATGATGTTTCACTGTATTAATACCAATTCCAGGTATCCAGTATACATTAATTAAAGTGTAAGTCTTCCCATTAATTTGTATTGTAACCATACAAAACATTCCTTTGTCATCCTGATAAGACTTAATGGTTTTAGGAATGGGCATACTTTTATTCCATAAAATAGCCACTCCTCTTTTTTCTGAGTGTGCTCTGAACTAACCAATACTGCATACTTATTAGTGGCTAGTTTATCAATATATTTTTTCAAGAGATGGGTTTCTTGCAGGAAGACTAGATTGGCCTTGTGTAGATTAATGTATCTTATTAGGCTTGCCCTTTTACACGGATTATTCAATCCATTAATGTTTAAAGAAATTCCTTTTAAAGATGTCATTTGGCATTTTTAAAACTCAAGAATCTTATGATCGAAATAACAAATAACAAGATAAATAATGTTACATCTCCTCTTTTAGGTGTACCTTTAAATATAGCTGTATTTATTAAATCTCTTATGGGATTTTGTATAGGATTCAATTTTGTTTGTAGTGACAATGAGTGTACAAAATATATTGTGGATGTCAAAACTATATACATATAACAATGAACAAGTGAAAATAATGTAAGGATTAAACCTTGCATCCCGCCTGGAGTTGAAAACTCCAACTTAGAGCAGTATTTACTACTCAAGTTAACCCCCTAACCTAAGCAGCAGTACCTCAGCTACCACCTTATCAATTTAATACTAGTTATATTTAACTGAGGTTAACAGTTTTCAATTCAATTATCTATCAAGATAAAACTACACATTTGGTAAAACAGCATCATATAAACTAAAATAAACTTTTTTTTTTTTTTTTTTTAAAACTGTTCATACTATTATATAGATCTATGTAATATATAACACTTGAATTCTAATAGCATTCAAATAATCTTAATGTTAGAAATCAAGAGGAGAGAAAATTATGTTCTAACATTCATTTAAATCAAAAACTTTGGCTAATATGATTCAGACATTACATGCATTAAGATGTATCTATTTTCTGTCATGTGAATTCTATCAACAGCTTCCAAAAAAATCTTGAATTGTTTGTATATGAGCATTTACTTAAACTCATTATTGTCAATAGAGTAAAATATTGTATTCATAAAATTATTATAAATCATATTGCATAGTTATGCAGATTCTCAGAAACACCTGCGTTATTACCTAAAAAAAAAAAAAAAAGCCATCACACACATAAACACAGACACACACACATACATATACACACACACATATACACACACACACACACACACACACACACACACACACACACACACACACACACACACACACACACACACACACATACATATACACATACACATATATACATAGATACACACACACACACACACACACACACACACACACACACACACACACACACACACACACACACACACACACACATATATATATATATATATATCTGATCTCACTGAGTTGTGTGTTAGTAGAGCACTATCCTACTTGCTGTCCCTAGAATAAATCTGTCTGCTTTATACAAAATAATGCACAGCAAACACATATTAGTAACCAGATTTTACAATCATGCTAACCTACTACTTTAAAATATATCACATGACATTTCTTCCAGAATAGAGTTATAAGATTATTTATGTTTGTCAATCAGATGAATTAAATGAGTTATAGTAAAGTATATGTTTGGAACACAAATTTTTAACACAGATTATTATGCTGCTGTTAAGTAGATTTTCAAAAACATTTAAATCAATGTTTCATTTTTTATGCCTTCTAAAATAAGACATTTACTTACTACAAGAAACTACATCATTTAAACTCATTATAACTGACATATTTTATGAACAGAGTATTTTTCCTGAATCTGTGGTGTGTCAGTGTGATAACCTTGTCAATGTTTATACTAACTGCTTTCAGTTTCTCTGTGAGAATTCTGTGATTTGAAGATTCTGAGGTAACTCAAGGACATTGTGCATAAGACAGCCCACATCCCAGATTGTCTCTCTTAACATTTTGGCGGGAAACTTATTAAAACTAGTGACAAACATTCATTTAGCAGTGTAAATGCATCTAAACATGACAGAACCTCCACAATGTATTCCACAGATCATCACAGCCTCTATGCAAGTGAAATTAAACTCAAAATTACCAACAAGCAATAAAACTCAGCATTCTTCTCCCAACTCAATTTTCATACAAATCCTATTATTCACTGTGCCCACACAGTCTAAAGCATTTCTATATATTAATAAAGAAAAGAAAAAGAGAGTAGAAAATAAAAGGGAGTGAGGCAGAAATAAAAAATGTAAGAGAAAGCTGTAAGAAGTATATACAATGGAATGTTACTTACTGTTTATATTAATAGAGTTAAAATAAAACATATTATTTACTCTTATTTAGTTCTGATTATTATTAGTTAAAGCATGACAGATTATTTACAAACAAGCATAAGCAGTATAATCAAGAAAGTATAATTAAAAATAGCATTTGAAGAACTTATAAACTTTTACAAGAAATAAATATGTTATTATTCTATTAATGATATTTTCATTACTGTTCTCTCCCACCCTTTACCCACTACATAATCTAAATAGAATGTCATTGTTTAAACAAAGAAAATAATAAAAGAAGAAGGGGAAAAAAAGGTAAAGATAAAAAAATGTATCAAATTACTAACCTTACTTTTTTCAGAAAGAAAAACAAATCGAGTCACAGCCTGCCATTAAATCCTCAGGCATTTTGACTGGTTATGAAACAAAACATTTCTTTGCACATAGAGAATAACTTTGATTAAATCTTTTCCAAAATATTTGTGGCTTTCTGGAAATGCAGGAACTATATTCAAAAGATTAATAATGAACTAAAATGATGAGAGAGAAAAAAACATATAACAAATCATTTGTTTTTTAGTCTCTTCTTCTTCTCTGAAGTCTTCCAGGAAGCTTCAGTTGCCAATCTCTTTAATGAAGAACTAGCCCATTCCATTTCTTCTATTTTATCCAAAATCCTTTTTCTTTGACAAACAGTAAAGCAGAGTCTAAATCATCAAGACCTTAGGACCATCAGGAAGGAAGATTTTAAGCTTGGCAGGAAACAGAAGGTATGTTTTAAACTGTGCTTTTTTAAGCTCCCTTATTAGTGGCAGAAAAACTTTTCTTTTAGCAATTACCATGGAAGAATAGTCATTGTCAAAACACACAGTTGTCTCATTAAACTTAACAGGAGCTTTAGCCCAAGCAGATTTAAGAACCATCTCTTTATCAAAAGATGATAGAAATCTAACTATAACTGATCTAGGATAGTTTTTGTTAGAGTTAGTATTAGCTATAGATCTATGTGCTCTTTCGATACCAAAAGAGAATGCTTCTGGTAAATCTAAAGTTTTAGGGAGCCATGTTGTTAAAAAGAAGTAATATTGTTACCTTCAATATTTTCTGGCAGTCCAAAAATCCTAATGTTATTGCGCCTAGATCTATTTTCCAGGTCATCCAGCTTTGTTTGTAAATGTGTATTTTGTTTCAGCAGAAACTCAATATTGATTTCCTGTTCTTGTATTTTATTTTCCATGTCATTCACAGCTTCTTCTATGCCTGTCATCTGGATCTTCTGTTGTTGCAGGTCCATATGTAACAAGTCTATTTGTTTTGTAGTTTTTCTATGAAAGTGTCTATTTTAGTATCCATTTTATCCATCTTAGCAGTAAGTTGCTGGACTATAATTATCAGAGACTGAAGTTCTTTCTTGATGCTGGAGTCTTGAGAATTTGTCTTACGGGAACTCATTTCAGACTGATAAACTGACAGGAAAATTTCCAAAGTAATTTCTGACAGGAATATTATTAAGATTTCCTTTCTTTTTTAGATATAGTTCAAGAACTATATAAAACAAACATATTTAGAAAGAAAATTACTTCAAGAATTAATTTTTTAAGTAATTAATTCCTGTCAATGTAATGAAATTGGTGGAGCTGAAGAAATCTGCTGCTATCCTGTGTTCATCCTTGGCCACGCCCCAGCGGACTCCAAATCTGACTACCGCCAGTTACAAGTGGTGTCCCACAGGGATTGGTCCTAGGTCCTCTCCATTTTTTCATCTACTTCTCTCAAGTTCAAGCTAACACAAAGGGACTCTGGCTGACCAAGTTTGCAGATGATTGTAAACT
This sequence comes from Protopterus annectens, assembly GCF_019279795.1. Taxonomy (NCBI): domain Eukaryota; kingdom Metazoa; phylum Chordata; order Ceratodontiformes; family Protopteridae; genus Protopterus; species Protopterus annectens. The sequence continues at coordinate 277,430,917 of NC_056734.1, forward strand.
GGGGGCCATTATTGATTCTCCAGCTGATATAGACATTCTACAAAAAGGCCTCACAGACACAAATGACTGATGCCAGAACCATGTCCATAAGCTCAATGCCAAAAAGTGCATTGTCATTCCCTTTGGGAAAAATTTGGTGCCCATGAACTACCACAATAGTGGTAGTCCACTAAACACCGAAGGTGTGATAAGAGACCTGGGGACACAGGTTGACAGCAACCTCTCCTTTGATAATCACATTGCCACTGTAGTCAGAAAGTCCTTCTATGTGGCACATCTCATTACAAAAGGTTTCTCATCCAGGCAGAAAGAGGTCATAATCCCTCTCTACTCATCCCTCATTAGATCTATTATAGAATACAATGCCTCATTTGTACCTCACTAGATACCTACAACAACTGGAAAGGCCACAAAAATACCTCACTAAGAGGATCTTAGTCCTTAGACACATGCCCTATATGGACAGACGCAAAAAACTCCAGCTATAATCTGTCTCTTATCGCCTACTTAGAGGCAATCTCTGCTTGACCTATGAAGCCATGTCTGACCCAGAGCTGCTAGATATGCTACACCTAAATAAATCCTAATCCCTCCATGCCACATGCTCCAGGGACCTAAACCTCATTACCACAATAAACAGAACATGCTGGAGGGACAGGTTCCTAACCCAGGGACTTCCCATACTCTGGAATAAAATTCCCATTCACGTCAAGCAAAGCACTTCACTGTCCCTCTTTAAGAGGAATCTTGCTGAGTAGATGGGCAATAGGAAGTTCACCCCGGGGATCACTTCAGTGGGCTTGCTTGACAGAGGCACTGGGAACTAACTTTGGGCGGCATGATGCCAAGGAATCTTCTTGGGCTAGGCTTATATAGGCTCCAGAGCCATTAGCTTAGTAAACACCTATGAACCTATATACACATGGAAGGGCAACAAAGGCTGGGGATAGGGTGAACTAGATGGAGAAGAAAGTGTGGAAGAAAACTATAGTGAAACAAGGAGGAGAGAGTGCATGAAGGAAAAGAGGTCAAAAGAAGGGACTGACACTGATAGTTTTTTGAAGTTCTAGCCAGTGAGATATCTGATTTTGAATATCAAGGATTATTTGCAGATAAACTCAGGAAAATATTCAATAGGAGAAAGAGTAAAAATAAGAAAACAGAAATTTAAAAATATTTCTCCTAAACTTAAAAAGAAGAAAAGAAACAATTTTAAATTACTTTCAGTAAATGTGAACAGTATTATTAACACTCTAAGGATAGGAATACTGGAATGGTATGCTAAATGTGATGTGGCTGTTATTCTGTTAGAGGATGGAAGATTCATGACAAGTGAAGAAAGGCTGTAAACACAAAATTGTGGGGTGGAAATATAATATGGAATTTTGAAAGTGAAAGCTGCTCTGGAGTGGCTGTGTTGTATACAAAACAGTGAAAATACTAGACATAATTTTGGTAGTGATGCAAAGGTTAACTGTTGTGGATTTGAGGTGGAGTGAACATGTTTATTGAGTTATAGCATTATATGCTATGATTGCAATAATTTCCTGTCATTTTGTCATTTCTTACATCTTTCTTTCCCATCTTAACATATTTCCTTTCCAGTCATACACACCTCTGTTTCTTTCCCTTTTCTAACTTCAACTATTTTTTTGTTTTTACTGTTTATCTTCTCTACCACACTCTAATCTCTAGCTATACTCTCAAAATGTATGTATATCCTTGCAGTGCTTCCCTAAATACACCTCATGTTACAACGTTTTCCCATCTAAAGTATAAATCCATTTACTTCTTGCAAGAATTTAGAGCTACCAGAACTGTATACAGTTATACATATTGATGTAAATACTTTACTGTATATATCTGTATTGTAACTATGTTTGTTTTTTTTTTCTGAAAAATGTAACTGTTGTTTTTTTCTGAAAACTGTCTATAACTTGTTAATATAAATGAGCTGTGATGGAGCTTTTCTCCCTGGTCCTCCACTGAAAATGGATTTTGCCCAGTGAGGGTTTCCTTGTCAATAAAGGCAAATAATAAATAATAAATGAATATGCCAATATAACTATTTTATTTATTTATTAATTTAGCATTTGATTACCGGGAAAGTCTCTCTGGACACAGGTCCTTTTTCAGCAAAGGCCTGGGGAAAAAAGCTCCACATAATACATACAAGTTACAGAATTACTCAGTATATTTTGTGGCATGGAGTTACATACAAGTGAACATGGTATAGTAGGACTTATAGACACATTCAGGTATATGTAGACACATTCAGGTACACATTTTTTTATATTATAAACATTTTATAAGTACTAAAGTGAATCAGATGGAATATACATTTAAGGATTTTATCAACAATTTTACTTCATAATCATTAGAGTTTGAAAAGTTGGTGTATATAGACCAATAATATTATCAGCCTAGAGAAGTAATAGTATTAGCGGAAAGAGCCAGTTTAATGAGGAGCAGTGCGTAGGCATAGGCACTTGTTGGATATGTGAGTATTTATCATTTTTTAAAGTGATTTAAGGCTGTGGTGGATATTATGTTAGGAGGTAGTGCGTTCCAGTTTTTGGATATGTAGTTTGAGAAAAGGGATTCTACTGCAAGATTGTTGGCTGCAGTTATTTTTTATAAGGGATTTATAGCTAGATCATAGAGCTCTGGTACTGGAGTATGGCTGCAGTAGGTTTTGCAGGGCAGGTATTTTCTCTGGCTGTTAGAAGATTTTTTGGGCCATGGTTAGTTGGTTAAAGAGTAGGAGTTAAGGAAATTCTAACCAGTTGAGTTGTTTGAGGGCTGTACAGTGGTGTGACCTAAAGGGTGAGTTTGTGGTAAACCTGGCAATTTTGTTATAACAGGCGTCTACTTTTGCTAACTCAGCTTTTCTAAGGTTAGGGAATATGGCTGATGCATAGAGCAGAGTTGAAAATAGATGGGTTTGAGCAATGGTAGATGTGCTTTTTTGTAAAATAGTGCTTGTTCCTATGCAGTGTACCAAGTTTTTGTGTACTTTTTTATGGTTTGGGAAATGTAAATGTCAAATCTCATGTTATTGTCTAGTTCAACCCACAAAAATTTGGTGTGAAGTGAAAATGAGATGTTGATATTGTTTGATGATACTATGTTGAAAGTGGGGAGGGTTACAGTAGTTTTAGTGGGATGGAGCAGCATGAGTTTGGTTTTTGGGGGGTTTAGAATAAGGTGGGAGTTTGTTAGCAAGGTTTCTACTGCTATGAAGGACTTTTGTGTTTATGTTTGTATTTCTTTAAGGTAGTAGCACACATATCGCTGTAGAATCATCTGTTTACTGAATGACCGAGGTATGCAAGGCTGAGATATGAAGCTTGTTTGTAAATATTGAGAAGAGTAGGGTGTCTGGTATAGAGCCTTGGGGAACTCTTAGGTTCACAGGAAGAGGGGTGATAGATTTTGCTGTCAATGTACTGCTTGTTGGTGCCTGGTTAGGTAGTCCTGGGAACAGACAAGAGTAGACTGACATACATTTAGCTCAGAGCGGACATTTGATAGTTTGTTGTGAGAGACCATATCAAAGGTTTTGGATAAGTCTAGAAAGATAGACAATACATATTTACTCTTGTTTCTGTGATATTTTACAGTGTTAGTGAAAGACACTAGAGCAGTGGTAGTACTGTGGTATGGGCGAAAACCATGCTGAGTATTGGATATTAGCTTGTTAGTAAGCGGGTAATTCAAGATTTGCTTATGTACACTTATCTCTAGTATCATAGATGGGATAAGATAACAATTGGTCAGTTGTTGGACAGGTTTGTTGAGTTCCCTCCTTTGTGAAGTGGAATAATGTGGAAAATTTTCCAGATGGTAGGGACTTGTTGTTCAGATATGGATATGTTTATAAGAATGGATACTGGATATGCAATTCCCTTGGCAATTATTTTTAAAAACTCTGCTGGTAAGCTGTCTGCAGTTAGTGCAGTGGGCTTTAATTTCTCAAGCAGTTTTTTTATTGTCTCAGTTGACGCAGGTTGAAGGGAAAGTGTGGTATTGTTTTCTCTCAATACAGGAATATCTGGAATATGAGTGGAGCTTTGTATGTTAGAAAGGGCTAAGATAATTTTGGTAAAGTATTTATTAAATTGGCTGCCAATGCTGTCTGAGTTATTGTTAGTAGTTGGGGGGGAGTTTGCCAGGTAGGAGTATGTTGTTTATTGCTGGCCAAAATCTTTGTCAGTTATTTCAATGTTTAGTTTGGATGTCAGTCTAGTAGTTTACTTTGCCCTGCTTAATTTGTTTCTTTGCTTTGTTTCTAAGTTCATGGAAAGTTTGTTTAGCAATATAAGATTTTGTTTTGTACCAATTTTCCCAGGATTTGTCTGTTGCTATTAGCAGTGACATAGTTTCTTTGTATAGCTATGGGGAAAAGTTAGATTTAACTCTTATAGTCCTGAGAGGGCTTGTGTATTTAAGTTAGAAAGGAAAGTAGTGTTAAAATATTTTACAGCATCTTCTAGGGAAAGCATTTTAACTGGTGAACAGTTGCAGTGTTTGAGGATATTTGTGAAGTATTTGGGGTTAAGGTGATTTTTGATCCTTATTTGTTGGTAAATAGTTTATTTTGTTGGTTTAATTCTTTGTCTGAGTAAATAGGTTGGAAGATGGTCACTGATGCTATCTGTGAGATAGCCAGAGTGAGAGAATTGGGCTGGTTTATTTGTTAAGATCCAATCATGACTGGAGTTCTTATTGGATGACTTGTCAATCCTGGTGGGAGAGTGAATGAGTTGGATGAAAGCATGGAGGTTGAAGTGGTTAGAGGGGTTTTGGGAACTGTAGTTTGACCAGTCAATATTGAAGTCACCCATTATTATTGTCCCCTGGGGCAGTGATGTTGTGGACCAGTTCAATATGTTTTCTAATGTGCGGATGTTGTCCCAGGGAGGAATAGGCTCCAATTATGTTTATATGTTTTTTTATATTAGTGTTAAGTCTGGTAAATATCACTTCAGCATTGCCAAAGTCAGGGATATTTTGTCTAAGGTTTCTAAGGAAAGGTGATTTTTAAAGAATAATAATACACCACCACCTCTTTTGCCTATTCTGTCTAGCCATATATATTATACCCTGGAGGAAGAATCTCATTATTGGTAATATTGGGTTTAAGCCAAGTTTTGGTTATTAGTACGATATAAGGTGAGTATAGAGAGGGTGGCATACAGTTCATGGACTTTGTTAGCAATATTTCTAATATTAATGTTTAATAAGATATCAGATTTGTTTCTAGGAGGGATTGTTAGTGGTTCTGAGTTGTTGCTGTTTTGTGGAGTTGACCAGTTTTGAATGGCATTTGGGCCAGGGTTTGGGTGAGTGTCCCCACTGAGTGTTAGTTTGGATACTATAGTAACTAAAGTTTTTAAGACTTTAACTATATCCTTATCATATTTCTGAATAATTCTAGAGATATTGGGGTGAGAGAGTACAGAATAGTGGGTATGCTGAACATTTGTAGTGTTAACAATAGAGGAGGATATAATAACGATGGTAGTTTTAAGTTTATTTGAGTAGAAGGAGAAGGTGGTAGGGGAGGGATTGGATCTTCTAGGTTGGTATAGTAAGAGTAGATATGAGCAGCTACTGTTAGGATTAATAGAGTAGCAGTGTGTAAGTGTAAAATGTTGTAGTGAGGCAGTGTTTGGATGGGAGTAGGTTTAATTTGTTTGGTTGGAGCTTCGATATTAGGCATTGTATTGGAATTGATGCAGTGTACTGTGAATTGTTTGTATTAGTGTAGGATATGGGATGTGGGATCACTAATTTACTATTGATTGTACTATATAAAATAATATGTGGTGATTGGCTGACCAAGGCTGAGGGCATGGCTAGTTTAGAATAAATGCAGGGAAAGGGGGGGATGGGTGGGAATGGGGGTAGGGTAGATGAGCAGAGTGAGCCCGAGTATAGCAAGGGCAAATGGAGCAGGTAGATCCTGGTCCCTGGATGAGCAATGTAAACAAAAAAAGCTATCTTTGCAAAGGTAAGTGGCAGAAAATCTAGGAATTTCAAATGTACTTTTCTACAGTAATGTTGAGTAATAGATATCAAGTAGGTCACTCAGCAAGTTCTTAGTATAAGCCGTGGTGGACTGGCTGTATTACAGCTGAGGTTATACAACTTGCTTGCTTACTTAGAGTGAAAGATAGCAAATCAAAAAGAGTAGTAGATTAAAAGTGGAGGAAGGGGAGACTATAGATAGCGGATGAGGGGAGTTAGTGACAGCCATCTCTACATGTGTACACACCCCTTCAGCTTAAATATTGACTGCAGAAAAATTAACTAAAAGAACAACTAGCAAGAAAAGAAAGAATCTGATTCATTAGATATTAGTCTATGTGATGGTTAACATGAAAATTATAATTACAGGGACTTTAATAGAGATGTATGGGGAAGATGTAAAAAGAAAGGGAAAGATGTAAAAATTACAAGAAGTTATAACGTGCTAAATTAGGTATGTGGAACAAATGTCGATGGACTTATCGAAGGGGATACTTGAATTTGAAACTGATTATTTTCTATTGTCGGAAGGCTTGAGGTAGGTCATGGTAATACAGTTGTGGCAGCTATTTTAGACCATTTAGGCAATACAGATGGAGGTAATAGAAGAAAGGGAGTATATTAAACTAGAGAAGGGAATAAAAAAAATAAATGAGAAATTATGGGATGAAATTGGAGAGTGGGAATTATTGAGTTGTGGATGGATCACATAATCATGATGGACTTCTACAAAAACTGTATAAAATGTAGTTTTGTTCAGTGGCAGAATGATGAAAGAAAGGAAAAAGTGAAGTATGAAAATTTATAGAAATGTATTAAAGAATTTAGAAAATAATACAAGAGAATATTATGGCATTTAAAAAGAAATATATAAAAGAATTTAAGAAAAAATAAGGTATTACTGTTTATGCAGGGATATTATTTACAAGAGAGAATGGAGGAGGTATCTGCATATTTGGGTAAAATAGTAAAGGAGAATATTACAAGAGTGAGCAAAATGAAAAATGTAAAAAGAGCACAAGAGAAGAGTATTGTAGTATGGCATGTGGAAAATGTGTTGGACAGAATCTAAAGTAAAAAAATCCAGAATGAGTTCAGGAAGAATTTGAAAAATAAATTACGGTTGGTGAACTGGATGAAGGAAATGTTGACTCAGTATCGGATATTAAAATTAATATGGAAGAAAGATGAAAAGAATTAAATAAAAAAAATGGAGACCCATCACACTGAATAACACAGATTACATTTTTATGGGAATAATACAAAGGAGAATAAAAGGAAGTTTGAGGGATATTATGGAAGAAAACATATATGGTATAAAAGGGAAGGGATGTCAAGAATTGTTATTGGTTGTGAGAGAAATTGCAGATGATATTACAAGTAAAAGGAAAGATGTGAAACTTATGATAGGTGATAGTAAGACATTGATACAGTAGGACATGATGCTTTGAGTTATATTATGGAGAAGCATGGAACAGGTAATTGAATTAGTAGAGTGTGATTGTCAGCATATCAGAATAGTAAAGTGGGATTGTTAATAAATGGGTGGCTGAATATATTTTGTAGATATTTATTGATATTTTGTAGACACCCTAATGTTTATGGATATCAGCTGGGTATGACAACCCTATGTTTCCAAAGGTCAAACATTCCTCTTATGCTATGCTGATTATGTCATAAGAAGGCAGAAACATTTATGTCCACAGCTACAGGGGTTTGGCTTTAATGGCCTGAAATTGTCCATAGACTTAAAAATGAAAGTAAAAGAAAAAGTCATGGACATTCAGAATTACCATTTAGCAGAAACACCTGGTATTCTTAAAGGGTGATTTGCATATATCCCATGAGGCCTCTGATGCAAGAGGTTTAATGTATCACACAGAAGTCTAGCTTTGCTAGATTTTTCTTTTTGTGTTTTTTAACCAGTTAGTTATCTGTGTGACCTTTTTACTCTTTGTTTTAGTTTATTAGTTGGGATATTTTGTAGGCACCCTAATGTTTATGGACATCAGCTGGGGATGACAACCCTGTGTTTCCAAATGTCAAAGATTCTTCTTATGCTGTGCTGATGATGTCATAAGAAGGCAGAAACATGCATGTCCACAGCTAGAGGGATTTGGCCTTAATGGTCTGAAATTGTCTATAAATAGACTTAAAAATGAAAGTAAAAGAAAAAGTCATGGACATTCAGAATTGCCTTTTAGCTGAAACACCTGATATCCTTAAAGAGTGATTTGCATATATTGCATGAGGCCTCTGATGCAAGAGGTTTAAGGTATCACACAGAAGTCTAGCTTTGCTAGATTTTTCTTTTTGTGTTTTTTAACCAGTTGGTTATCTGTGTGACCTTTTTACTCTTTGTTTTGGTTCAATATTTAAATATAAGAACAAATACTCTGGGAGATGATGATAATAAGAAAAAGAGAAAATGATATGTAAAGGACGAAATTAAAAATTATCAAGAATAAATACTAACATGGAAAACAAAAAGTGATGATATAGAGAAAGAAAAAAAGGATATGGTACAATAATGTTGCTCAGGCTGCTGCAGAGAGATTGACCTACTGCCAGCTGTGATATTGAGAAAAGGGAAATCCTTTGTCTGGAGGCCTTGTCTCTTTTCTTAGTGGCAGTAAGTTTTCAGAACTAGTTTCATCCGGCCAAAGTATTCGTGCATCTGTATTGTTTGGTTTCTATCCTGTGTTTTAAATCAGATACACCTGTTGCTCAGGCTGCTGCAGAGAGATTGACCTACTGCCAGCTGTGATATTGAGAAAAGATAAGTGTTTATTCTCATTTTTTGTCTGCATTTTGATTTAATATCTCTGTAATCTGTACAACTGTACTTCTTCTTCTTCTTGTGTGTTATAGCTGTATATCTCTCAGTGTTGACCTCAGTTGTAGTGAAATCCTTTGTCTGGAGGCCTTGTCTGTTTTCTTAGTGGCAGTAAGTTTTCAGAACTAGTTTCATCCGGCCAAAGTTTTCCTGCATCTGTATTGTTTGGTTTCTATCCTGTGTTTTAAATCAGATACACCTGTTGCTCAGGCTGCTGCAGAGAGATTGACCTTCTGCCAGCTGTGATATTAAGAAAAGATAAGTGTTGATTCTCATTTTTTGTCTGCATTTTGATTTAATATCTCTGTAATCTGTACAACTGTACTTATTCTTCTTCTTGTTTGTCACACCCACCTCCCTGTTCTTATTTTGTTGTTAGTGTTGGTGGCTCTGGAATTGTCCGCCCCTCCTGTAAGTCTGTATTTGAACACTCCTCCTGAGTCCATCTCATTTGCTCACTTAACCGAATACAGTGAGATCATATTCTGAGTCTAGTGTTCAGTCTACATAATACAGAGAGAAGATTTGAGAAGGGCAACACACTTAGGTTCTTCCTTCCTCTCTCCTTGCACTTTACTAATAAAAAATGCATCTGCTTTTACTGTATTTGTGTTTCCTCCTACTTTATTTTGCTTTTGCCTCTTCTTAAAAGTACTCAATTTTATTTATTCTACTGCACTTATTGCTGCTTGATAGTAGCCTGATTAAATTGTAACTGTTACTCTAAGTCTTTTGGTTTAAGCACTTGGGCTTCATACTGGCTGTTTTACATTAAGAAGGTTTGTGGTCTGCACTGTTGTGGCTGAACAGGTAGCTTACATCCTTCTAAGCTGGGAATTGCTGATTGAAAGCTCAGTGTCCGTTATTCAAAAAGTGTATTAGTTCTGGTTTAAGCACTTGGGCTTCAGGACAGTTATTCTACATTAAGAAGGTTTGTGGTCTGCACTCTTGTGGGAGGAGAGGCTGGATTCTGCTTTTCTGAGCTGGGAATTTCTGGTTACAGGATTATTGTGCCTGCTTATTCGAACTGCATCTTTCTGAAATTGGTGTCCCTTGTTGCTGTAGCATAGAACCAGATCAGACCTGCTGAATCTAGCTTTGTTTGTATAACTTGAGCACTGATCCAGGTCATCCTTTTTGGAGAAGGTTCCCCTGCACCCTAGTAGCGGGAGTGTGCAGTTAGAACTTCTGATTGAAGACTGCTGGAACAGGGCTCAGTTTTGAGTTTTTTTCTGGTTAATTGGGTAACTTGTTTAAATCAGATTGTTTGTTTTCTATTGTTTTATATATATATATATATATATATATATATATATATATATATATATATATGTAAAATTGCAGTTTATTCATCTGCTTTTACTGTGTTTGTGTTTCTTCCTACTTTATTACTAGGGACATTGACTACAACTCTGAACTAAGATATATAACAATAAGCATCTTTTTATGTGCATTTAAAGTGGTTTTTTGATTGGATCTGCTTTATTTTCTGAAAAAAATATATATACTTGTTTCCCGCCTTTCTAAGCTAGTATAGTTCAGTTTTCAGGTTAGTGCTGAATTCAGGGCTGTGTTACAAATCTTTGGGTTTGCCCATACCTTACTTGGATAGAAGGATGTTTCTCTGTTCACCTGTGATAGAGGGGAGCTTTGAGCAGCCTATCTGTCCCTGGAGGAGTGGTTTCAACCCAGAAAGTAGTAGTTTATTGGCCATTTTGGGCTAATTTCTATCTCTTTCATTTCCCTGCTATAAAAAATGCATTTTCCTGGTTTTGTGCACCGGGCAGCACCGGTTAGCTAGGGTATAACTATTCCTGGCTCCACAAAGTCTCCTCTTCAATTTTTCCATTGGAACTAGACAAACTTTCAACTTAAGCACTCAAGCCATTAATTTCTCAGCCCAGCACTTGCTCAAAACTCATAGCAAGCACTTATAAACCCTAACACTACAGAAGGACAAGGCTCTCTATTCGACCTTACCAGCCATTCAGTAAAACAGTTTACTGTACCTATCCAGGCATGTCCAAAGGGCAGTTTCAGGTGTACTTCCCAGTCCAACTGGTGAATCTGGGCATTCTGAGGCAATGTTACAACTGCCTCATGTACACAGACAACCATCTCCTCCTACCACCAATGCAATTATACAGCCAAAATGGAGGCTAATCTCTCTCAACCCAAGACTGGATCAGACAGTCAAAAAGAGAAGGGAAATACTGGCATCACACCACCAGTCTCACATAGACCCATTAAACCAGCACCGGCAAAAAACACATGTAAATACACAAAAACATACCTGGAGGCTCTAAATAAAAATCTGCAAAAGAAACAGAGCCCTCCAAAGCAGACATCCAAGCAACCTCCACCCCCCCAACACAAACCATGAAACACATACTTCACAAAACCAGTGTGCCATGCAATCACAGCCCTCAAAGCAAAATAACATACCCAACATACCAGTAATATGTGACTCTATAGTCAGGCACACTGACGTCCCACTTACTAGGCTGAATAAGGAGAAGGTTACTGTTAGCTGCCTGTCGGGTGCCAGGATCTGCCACATAACACAAGCACTCAGGTAACTCCAGAACAAGTACAAATACGACTCTGTCATTGTCCATGTTGGTGTGAATGACCTGAACCATACCTCTCTGGACTACATGAAAAGAGACATGGAAGAGCTCTCTGATCACGTAGCCCAGGCTGGTATGACCCTGACCCTGAGTAGCATCCTGCCCTCACCAAGAATGATACCATGGTATAAAGAAAAAAATATCAATTTCAACAATTGGCTAAGTTTCTGTTGTCATTCAAAGGGGATCCAGTGTCTGTCTGCCTTGGATGACATGTTCAACAAGCCACACTGCTTTGCTAGAGACGGCTTGCACCTGTCACCCTTAGGCTTTCGAATACTGGCCAAGGCTCTTGCCACCCCCATAGTGCCTTTTTTGGGCAAGGCTCAAATGACAAACCCACCACTGTAAATAGCACAAGTAACAAAAATCTGAGGGTAATTCTACTCAATGCCAGAAGTCTAAACCTCAAAATGCATGCATTCCAGGCACTCCTCAGTATGGAGAAAATCAATATATGTGCAGTAACAGAAACCTGGTTTAAGCTCCAGAGAGCACCCCAGCACTACCAGGCTACAACTCGTACAATACATTTTGGCCACAGAGCCCGGACCAAAATACAAAAGGCGGGGGAGTATCCTTATTCATTAAGAATAGCCACACCTCCAGGTTAGTGGCACAGCAAGCTGCTTCAGAGATTATCCATGTGCAACTAATAATGGGCAAAACTGCAATTCAAATTTTATCAGAACCCACCATGTCCCAGGACCCCCATTACACATTTCTGGAAACACTGGGTAACATAAAGGTCCTACCAAACACCCTAATATTGGGTGATTTCAGCTACACAAACTAACTGGGAGAACTACTCAAGTACTAACTCCATTGCCCAACATTTCCTAGAATTTATAAACTCAAATGCCCTGGAACAACTGGTCAACACTCCCACCAGAGGTGGCAACATATTGGACCTGGTCATCACCAACATGGGCGACCGGTGTTCCACACTGGAGGTCAACCCCTTGCTGGTTAGATTTGACCATAAACAAATCACTCTGGATATCCACATTCTGCCCCCACCCCCGGACAAGGAAATCACCGTGAAAAACTTCTCAAAAGCAAACTTCACATTACTTAAGATGGAGGTGGAAAGTTTCAAAGCCCCCATGCTAAAGGATAATGCTGTCCAAGCTGCAAAATCCTTTACTAATGCATTCTATGGGCACCTACAAGAATGCATGGATTGTGCTATCCCAAGCAAAACCAAGACTCACTCCTCTAAGAAAAGGAAACCAGTCTGGTGGACTCCTGCCATAAACAAGCTATACAATAGAAGGAGAAAACTAGTACAGAAAAGAGTAAAATCCCAAGAAGGGAAGACATCCCTGATTAGTATCAGCAAGAAACTACAATCCCTCATTAAATCATCCAAGGCGAGCTTTGAAAGAAAACTTGCCAAGGACTCCAAAGATAACCACAAGGCATTCTTTAGCTATGTCAAGAATCTTAAGTGGCAATGCTCAGATCTGCTCAGAGTTAGTGCAGAATGGCACAAAATACACTAAACCAACTGATATTGCCAACATCCTGGTAGACAGGTACAGTGCAAACTTCACCCCCTTCTCACCTCCAAAATGGCCCATAACCATACCAGAAGAATGTAGAGCCCTGAAATCACAGACACTCAGGTTAAAATAGCCCTCTCCAAAGCCAAAAACACAGCATCAATGGGACCGGATGGTGTCCCAGGCTGCATCCTACATGAGCCCAAAGACAAACTAACCCCTCACCTAAACACACTGTTCAAACTCAGCCTCTCCACAGGCTACATACCCATAGAGTGGTGCACAGCAACAGTTATTCCGCTCCACAAAGGTGGAGCCACAGCAGACACCAGGAACTATCACCCTGTAAGACTGACTAGCTTGTTCTGACCACAGAAGTACATCACCAAGAGGATCACTGGCCTCAAACAGATGCCCTATGCAGCACAACTGAAGAAACTCCAGCTGTACTCGGTTGCATACTGCCTGCTCAGAGGTGATCTCTGCCTGACATACAAGGCCATATCCAACCCAGAATTGATGGACATGCTCCACCTAAAGTAAACTTTATCCCCTCGAGCCACACGCTCTAGGGATCTAAACCTCACAACAACAATAAATAGGATGTGCTGGAGAGATAGATTCCTGTCCCAGAGACTTCCCATGCTTTGAAACAAGATTCCAATCTACATTAGGCAGAGCTCCTCACTAGCACTCTTCAAGAGAAACCTTGATGAATGGATGGGAAACAGAAAGTTTACCCCGGGGATCACTTCAGTGGCTTTGCTGGACAAAGGCACAGGGAACTAATCTAAGGGGGCAGCCAAAGCCAACACATTCTGGCTAGGCTTATAAATGCCTTCGAGCAGATACCCTAGTACCTACCTATGAACCTATGAACCTATGTGATGAAACAATTTTTATGTAAATCCATATGGAATTTTACCAGAAGAAGTAATTAAAGCTGTTAAAGTAAGGAAAAAGTGGTGTACCAAGATAGTACAGTATTAGTGTTTAAAGCCTTTCTGACTGGTGAATTGCTGGTGGCATTGTGCATTTATTTTTGCTTGTAAAATATTGTCATCTGTATTTTTCATATATTCATGAATGTATATCTGACATTTAGCTGTCATTTCTGTATCTGTTTGCATGAGTTTTTTCATCACCATTTGTAATTTCTTTCACTTCTGAAGGCTGCAATTGCTTTTTGTTAACTGGTTTTGTTGTACTTTTGATTCCTGTGATACAAGAATAACATAAGTTTTAAAGTGCAGGCAGGTGCTACCACCACAGAAATTGAGCTGAAATGGTATATAAATTCTAATCCTGCTGTGTAGTCTGCCAAGGTAACTTATGACAGGGCACATGCTTACAGAAGCTAGAATAGCATTATATAATATACTAGCCCAGAATTCATGTTGCTTTGTAAAGGATTTCACATAATTCATATTGCTTCAGGCTAATGAAGACTAATGCCCTTGTTAGTATTTTTTCTAGCTGCATAAATAATAAGTCCATTATAAGCCCATTAGAGCTTTATGCTTGTTTAAAAAGAAAATTGTTTAACATGGAACTGTATTAATCTATAATTTAGTGCAAATATCATTCTGGCTTAAAGAAACAACTCACTATTCATTTAGTGCAAAATGCATTTTAAATACACCTGCTTGTATGAGTTTAATCTCCATTAGTGAATGAGTTTCATAATATATCAATGATGCTGAATTACAAATAATTAAAAAAACACATTTTATATTTAATATTGGGTCCTGTCTGCTGGTTCCTATCCAAGCATGCACATAAACCAATGCACCCTCCATTCCCACACAGTAACCCAGAATGGGATTGAGGAACTGCATTTCTTTGTTAAAATGCTTGACCTTGGTGCTCTATTTCTTAGGTAAAGCTCATCCATCTTCATTGCTTTATCATATACTTTTCCCTTACAAAATACAATTGTAATAATTCCAAGAAACTTAATCATAGTACCTTACTGCATCAAAGCATCAGTTTCTTATCTTGCATCATTGAACTATCACTTTGCGTTGTCAATTCCTTGCACTTCTTGCTAGTGTGATTAAAGGGCTTTTATGGGCTTATTATTGCCTGCTGCCACACACAATAATCAACTTTATTATAACATGCATGTCTTTGCTACATAATACACTACACAATCTTGCCTGTACTGTTAGACAGATTTCAAGCTAATCCTTTCAATTTCCCAAGTTCTTCCATTTCATCTGGCCTATTTGCTATTCCTGGTAACTTAGTGGAATCAGCTCAGCAAGGCCCATATATGTTTTGTTGCTATACCCCACTAGCCTTTTCCATACTGTCACTTCTTTTAAATACCTTTAATCTATCTAAATGTCAGCTTTCTTCATATCTGTATCTGTATTTGCATTATATATCTC